>NW_028270143.1:66921845-67073223 GCF_037043375.1 Chiloscyllium plagiosum | reverse complement strand
ATGCATTAAACTACATCTTGTCAGACTATTCTTAGACAAGTGCTGTTTCTCATTAAGATTCAACAGTTGTTTATACTCAGTCACTGCTACATAGACAAGCCATTAGTCACAGGAAGGAGGATTGGTGATACCACGTTACCCCAATCATGAGCTATCAGTAGTTGGTACCACAGTATACAATAGCAAGCATTGTTTCCAAGGATATATACTGGGACTTCAAATTTTCACCATAAATATGAAAGAATAGGGAACGGTTCACCTAAGTTTGTTGATGTGACCATGATAGGGTGTAAAAAAACTGACCATAGTTTCACTGGATCAAAAGGTTGCTGCCTTATTAGAGACAGAGAGAGAAATGACTGATGGCAATTTCACTTGAAAGTCACCAAACTCCAGGCAAGGGAAGAGGTTGAGAAGACACAACCTTCATGGTAACCTCATCCAGTGCAGGAATTGAACCCATACTGTTGGCATCATATACATTGCAAACCAGCCATCCAGCCAACTGAACTAATGACCTCTGTGTAGGATGCAGTTGTGTAGATGGGAGGAGGAAATTACAAAAGGAAATAGCCAGACTTATTGGGTCAGAAGAATTATGGCAGATGTTATCTAATTTGGCAAAATATGAATTCATCCACTTTGGATTTGAGAAAAACATAGAACAAAACAGCGCAGAACAGGTCCTTCGGCCCTCAATGTTGTGCTGACCTGTGAACTATTCGTCCCCTACACTATCCCATCATCATCCATGTGCTTAACCAAGGATTGTTTAAAACTCCCTCATGTGGCTGAGTTGACTACATTGGCAGGTAGGGCATTCCACGCCCTTACCACTCTCTGAGTAAAGAACCTGCCTCTGACATCTGTCTTAAATCTATCACCCCTCAATTTGTAGTTATGCCCCCTTATACAAGCTGACGTCATCATCCTAGGAAAAAGACTTTCACTGTCTACCCTATCTAATCCTCTGAGCGTCTTCTATGTCTCTACCAAATCCCCTCTTAGCCTTCTTCTTTCCAATGAGAACAGACCTAAGTCTCTCAGCCTTTCCCCATAAGACCTTCCCTCCAGACCAGGCAACATCCTGGTAAATCTCCTCTGTACCTTTTCCAATGCTTCCACATCCTTCCCAAAATATGGTGACCAGAACTATACACAATATTCCAAGTGCGGCCGCACTAGTGTTTTGTGTAGTTGCAGCATGATATTGTGGCTCCGGAACTCAATCCCTCTACCAATAAAACCTGATACACCGTATGCCTTCTTAACAGCACTATCAACGTGGGTGGCAACTTTCAGGGATCTATGCACATGGACTCCAAGATCTCTCTGCATGCCCACACTACCAAGAATCTTTCCATTGACCTAGTACTCTGCCTTCCTGTTATTCTTCCCAAAGTGCATCACCTCACATTTAGCTGCATTGAACTCCATTTGCCACCTCTCAGCCCACTTCTGCAGTTTATCCAAGTCCCCCTGCAACCTGTAACATTCCTCCAAACTGCCCACTACACCACTGACTTTAGTGTCATCTACAAATTTACTAATCCATCCACCTATGCCTGTGTCTAAGTCATTTATAAAAATGACAAACAGCAGTGGTCCCAAAACACATCCTTGTGGCACACCACTAGTAAGCGGACTCTAGACTGAGTATCTTCCTGAAGAAGGGCTTAGGCCCGAAACATCGATTCTCCTGTTCCTTGGATGCTGCCTGACTTGCTGCGCTTTTCCAGCAACACATTTTCAGCAGCTATCTTCCATCAACCACCACTCACTGTCTTCTTTCAGAAAGCCAGTTTCTAATCCAAACTGATAAATCACCCTCAATTCCATGCCACTGCATTTTCTCCAACAGCCTACCAAGTGGAACCTTATCAAAGGGCTTTACTGTATCCATGTATACCACGTCAACTGCCCTACCCTTATCTACATGCTTGGTCACCTTCTCAAAAAACTCAATGAGGTTTGAGAGACACGACCTGCCCTTGACAAACCATATGGATTATTTGAAATAAAATTGTTGCTTAAAATCTTATCTCTTATAGTCCTTTCCAATACTTTCCTACAACAGAAGTAAGCCTCATTGGTCAATAATTACCTGGATCATCTCTACTGCCCTTCTTGAACAAGGGCACAACATTTGCAATCCTCCAGTCCTCTGGTACTAAACTTGTAGACAATGACGACTCAAATATCAAAGCCAAAGGCTCTGATATCTCCTCCCCAGCTTCCCAGAGAATCCTCAGATAAATCCCATCTGGCCCGGGGGACTTGTCTACTTTCACTCCTTCTAGAATTGATAACACCTGTTCGTAACTAACCTCGATCCTTTCTAGTCTAATATCTCATATCTCATTCTTCTCCTCTATAATATTCTCCTTTTCCTGAGTGGAAACCAATGAGAAATGTTCGTTTAGCACCTCTCTGATCTCCACAGGGTCCACACTCAACTTCCCACTTCTGTCTTTGACTGGCCCTATTCCTATCCTAGTCATTCTTTTATTCCTCACATACCTCTAGAAAGCTTTAGGGTTCTCCTTTATTCTATTTGCTAAAGACTGCTCATGTCCTCTCTTTGCTCTGCTTAACTCTCTCTTTAAATCCTTCCAAGCTGATCTGTAACTATCCATCGCCTCATCTGAACCATCTTGTCTCATTAACACATAAGCCTCCTTCTTCCGCTTAACAAGAGATGCAATTTCTGTAGTAAACCACGTTTCCCCTACCTTATCACTTCCTCCCTGCCTGACAGGGACATATCTATCAAGGACATGCAATATCTGTTCCAAAACAAATCCCATTTTATTTTTCATGGCTAAATATAGAAGCAGTGCAGGAGCGAGAAAGGTTTGGACATCCATGTACACAAATCATTAAATATTAGTGCAGTGGTAATATCATTTTGACTTACCTTGCAAAAGTGGGAATTTTGTGCAGTAGTTTGGGGAGACCCCACCTGGAGTACTGCATTCAGGATAGACACTGAAAATTGGGAAAATAATGTGATGCTCCACAGGGACAAAAATCCCATGCATTTTATGGGCGAGGCTCAGACATGAAGGACTACCAGTTGGGAAATCTATGGCGTATTAGCTATGAAACTGTATCATGGTTTGAAGATGGTTTGAAGAGGTAACAAGTAGGTTAGACCAGGGAAACCCAGTGGATGTGGTCTATCTAGACTTTCAAAAGGCCTTTGATAAGGTGCCACACGGGAGGCTGCTGAGCAAGGTGAGGGCCCATGGTGTTCGAGGTGAGCTGCTGGGATGGATTGAGGATTGGCTGTCTAACAGAAGGCAGAGAGTTGGGATAAAAGGTTCTTTTTCAGAATGGCAGCCGGTGACGAGCGGTGTCCCGCAGGGTTCGGTGCTGGGGCCACAGCTGTTCGCATTATATATTAACGATTTGGATGAGGGAACCGGGGGCATTCTCGCGAAGTTTGCCGATGATACGAAGTTAGGTGGACAGGCAGGTAGTACTGAGGAAGTGGGGAGGCTGCAGAAGGATCTTGACAGGTTGGGAGAGTGGTCCAGGAAATGGCTGATGGAATTTAACGTGAGCAAGTGCGAGGTCTTGCACTTTGGCAAAAAGAATAAAAGCATAGACTACTTTCTAAATGGTGAGAAAATTAATAAAGCCAAAGCACAAAGGGATCTGGGAGTGCTAGACCAGGATTCTCTAAAGGTAATAATGCAGGTTGAGTCCGTGATTAAGAAAGCGAATGCAATGTTGTCTCTTATCTCAAGAGGGTTGGAATATAAAAGCAGAGATGTACTACTAAGTCTTTATAAAGCTCTGGTTAGGCCCCATTTGGAGTACTGTGTCCAGTTTTGGTCCCCACACCTCAGGAAGGACATACTGGCACTGGAACGTGTCCAGCGGAGATTCACACGGATGATCCCTGGAATGACAGGTCTAACATATGAGGAACGGCTGAGGATACTGGGATTGTATTCGTTGGAGTTTAGAAGATTAAGGGGAGACTTAATAGAGACATACAAAATAATACATGGCTTGGAAAAGGTGGATGCTAGGAAATTGTTTCAGTTAAACGAGGAGACTAGGACCCGTGGACACAGCCTTAGAATTAGAGGGGGTCATTTCAGAACAGAAATGCGGAGGCATTTCTTCAGCCAGAGAGTGGTGGGCCTGTGGAATTCATTGCCACGGAGTGCAGTGGAAGCCGGGACGCTAAATGTCTTCAAGGCCGAGATTGATAGATTCTTGTTGTCTCGAGGAATTAAGGGCTACGGGGAGAACGCTGGTAAGTGGAGCTGAAATGCGCATCAGCCATGATTGAATGGCGGAGTGGACTTGATGGGCCGAATGGCCTTACTTCCACTCCTATGTCTTATGGTCTTATCCAGTTGTGACAATGTGTACAGAGCTCGAAGATAAACTGGATAGTGGTAGGTGGTGTAACTGGATCACCGAATTAAGATTGTCCTGTTTGAATTGAGGACTTCAATAAGAAAATAAGGATTATCTTCAGTATTGGTTGATGATTGATAAAGGCGCGTGACTCCAAAGGGACACTGTTTAGTACTGAAAATAAATGAATACAAAATACTCTCTTTTATATTTAACATTTTGACTCATTAATTGTGAACTGTAATATGTTCCTTTCTACCTGTAAATGGGCTTTCATTCTTTGTTTGCTTTTTTTCCAGCCTGGATTACAGTGGACCATCAAGAGAGTTTTTCTTCCTCTTGTCACAAGAACTTTTCAATCCCTACTATGGTTTGTTTGAGTACTCAGCCAATGACACATATACTGTACAGATCAGTCCAATGTCAGCGTTCGTAGAAAATCATTTGGAATGGTAATGTTCACTTTTTCTTTATCTTGCTTATGTCCAGAAACAAAAAATTGCCATGAAAGCTAAATTCCTCACAAAGTTCATTGCAGAGATGAACAGTATTCAAAAACGTTTCTTGTAAAATCAGCTAAAAGATAATTGGCAACTATGTTTAAACAGCTCCAGTAAACAAATAGTCAAATCTTTATTCTTGCAGTTCTCCTTTTGAATTATCTTGTGTCTCATGCCAGGGTAGTGACAGTCTCTTCAAGTTCATGTCCAAATAAACATTCTTTGTACTTTTAATTTTTTTAAAAAGGTTGTATGTGGTCTGTATCTCTGTCTTGTTTACGAAGCAGAATCAGGTACTCACACTACCTTAAACCTCTTTTAATTCCTTTTGGGGTAATGTCCACATATGCTGTTAGATTGGAAGGTTGGTCTGGCAACACATTTCCAGTAATTGTACTTTCCAGTAATTGGGTGGCTCGGTAGTTTAGTGGTTAGCCTACCAGGAACTCGGTTCGATTCCAACCTTGGGTGACTGTCTGCGTGGAGTTTGCACATTCTCCTGTGTCTGTGTGGGTTATTTCTGGGTGCTCCAGATTCCTCCCACAATCCAAAGATATGCAAGTTAGGTGAATTGGCCATGCTAAATTGCCCGCAGTGTTCAGGGATATGTACATTAGGTGCATTAGTCAGTGGAAATGTAGAGTAGTAGGGGAATAGGTCTGGTTGGTGTAGACCTGTTGGGCTGAATGGCCTGTTTCCACATTGTAGGGATTCTAGATAACTTAAACACAAAATAAAGTAAGTTTAAATGATTTTAATTTTGCTAGTTCTATTTATTTTTAGAATAAATAGCTGGGGGTGAGTTTCTGTAGCGGTTCTCCCAATTGTTTGTAGCCACGATTCTGAAAGACTTACAAAAACCTCAGGGTCACAGTGTGTATGATTTTCATAAGGTTATAGCTGCTCGAGGTGCTGAAGTTCAGGGAAATCTCAAATGGGAAGTTGCCCCTGAAGAGTTTAGGAATTCAAAGAAAGGAAGTTTTAAAGGAGATTTTTCTTTAGAAAATCCTTTGGAGGTTTTTTTCAGCCTTGGACATCTTATAAAACACATATTTATTTCAACCTCAAATATAAGTCATAATGCTCAATTTTCCCAGCTGTCTGTCGGCTGCTGCTTGATCCACAGAGGTTCCCAGCAGCTGTGATATTTACAGAAGCAGCTTGGATTCGACATGAATCAGAAAAATTTGGATGAATCATTAAGGGTTCTGTTGTAAACAGATTAAATTGTTACTGTGTTAACTTTTTGTTTAATTTCTTGGTATATTTTAATTTGCAGTTAGTGAGAACTATCTTCAGACCAGAAAATATTTTAATACTCTGTGGATAATGTGAAACAACTTTATAAACAAGCCAGTTAAAACACACTTATCACATGACAACAGGTGGTACATCTCATTTGAGGCTCTTATCTGACCTTTGTATAAAACCATGTCTGTGCCCTAGCACTGTAAGTCTTGGCTACTAAGAAGAAATGACAGCAGTAGTGACGTTACCAAACTGTTGAGAAAAACTACACTGATGTTCATGTCTTTGGCCTAAGGTCATAGGACATCACTAATTTTCCTCCTACATGCCACTGAGACAGCAAATCTAATCCAACTGTTTTCCAGGTCAATTAAAACAATGGTTTGGGAGCATTCTTTATGTTTACATAAAATGTAGAAACATAGAAACAATAAAGATAGGAGCAGGAGGAGGCCATTTTGGCTTTTTGAGCCTGCTCTGCCATTCATCATGGTCATGGCTGATCATCCAACTCATTAGCCTAATCCTGCTTTCCCCCCCTAACTTTTGATCCCATTTGTCCCATGTGCTATATCTAACCACCTCTTGAAGGCATCAACAAGTAGTTGATGGAGACATCAACAACTTCCTGTGGTAATGAATTCCACAGGCTCACCACTGTTTAGGTGAAGAAATGTCTCCACATCTATGTTCTGAATGGTGTACCCCGAATCCTCAGACTGTGACCTCTGGTTTTGGACACACCCACATTGGGAACATCCTCCCTGCATCAACCCTGTCAAGTCCTGTTAGAATTTTGTAAATCTCTATGATATCCCCTCATTCATCTGAACTCCAGCAAAAACAATCCTAACCTAGTCATTTCCTCCTAATGCGTCAGTGCTCCCACCCCGGGAATCAGCCTGGTAAACCTTCGCTGCAGTCTCTCAAGAGCAAGAGCATCCTTCCTCAGAAAGGGACACCAAAACTGCGCACAATGTTCTAGGTATGGCCTCATGAAGGCCCTGTATAATTGCAACGACACATCCCTGCTCCTGTACTCAAAGCCTCTTGCAATGAAAGGCAACATTCCCTTTGCCTTCTTTACCATCTGCTGCATGTGTATGCTTACCTTCAGCGACTGGTATACAAGGACACCCACGTCCCCCTGCACATTCCCCTCTCCCAATTTACAGCCATTTAAGTAGTAATCTGCCTTCTTGTTTTTGCTTGCAAAGTGAATAGCCTCAAATTATGCTGCCATTGATTTTCCCACTCCCCCAAACTGTCCAGATCATGCTGAAGGATTTCTGAATCCTCATCATAGTTTATCCTCCCACCAACTTGGTATCATCTGCAAACTTTGAGATATTTTACTTTTGAAATATTCATGAATTGAAATTGTCAACTGCATTCTTTCAGTGGTGTCACGCATATTTAAATTAATGTCTTTCATAAGCAATATTTACAAGTTCTTATTTCTTAGTAATGAGGATTAACCACTGTGTATTCATTCCCAAATGCATCAGTAATGAGTCAGTTGCTCAAGGAACAATAGAAAATGTTTGTGCTGAGATGGTCAAGATTGAAGAATATTGAAGACCATTGTTATTACTTCAGAAATCATGGAGTATTTCCACAGAACAGTTGAACAGGAGATTAAATGGATGGAGTAGGGTCTATCAAAACATGGCATACCCGTGGCATCATTTTGTATGCCAACATTGAGTTAATCTGCAAGTGTTACCTCTAGATGTGACTATTTCAATGCACATCTGGCCAGCCTTCCAGATTTAACTAGGAGAAAGTGAGGACTACAGGTGCTGGAGATCAGAGCTGAAAAATGTGTAGCTGGAAAAGCACAGCAGGTCAGGCAGCATCCAAGGAGCAGGAGAATCGACGTTTCGGGCATAAGCCCTTCTTCAGGAATGAGGAGGGTGTGTCAAGCAGGCCAAGATAAAAGGTAGGGAGGAGGGACTTGGGGGAGGGGCATTGGGAATGCGATAGGTGGAAGGAGGTTAAGGTGAGGGTGATAGGCAGGAGAGGGGGTGGGGGTGGAGAGGTCGGGAAGAAGATTGCAGGTCAAGAAGGCGGTGCTGAGTCCGAGGGTTGGGACTAAGATAAGGTGGGGGAGGGGAAATGAGGAAGCTGGAGAAATCTGCATTCATCCCTTGTGGTTGGAGGGTTCCTAGGCGGAAGATGAGGCGCTCTTCCTCCAGGCATCGTGTTGCCATGGTCTGGCGATGGAGGAGGCCAAGGACCTGCATGTCCTTTGCGGAGTGGGAGGGGGAATTAAAGTGTTCAGCCACAGGGCGGTTGGGTTGGTTGGTGCGGGTGTCCCAGAGGTGTTCTCTGAAACGTTCCGCAAGTAGGCGGCCTGTCTCCCCAATATTGAGGAGGCCACATTGGGTGCAGCAGATGCAGTAAATGATGTGTGTGGAGGTGCAGGTGAATTTGTGACGGATATGGAAGGATCCCTTGGGGCCTTGGAGGGAAGTAAGGGGGGAGGTGTGGGCGCAAGTTCTGCATTTCTTGCGGTTGCAGGGGAAGGTGCCGGGAGTGGAAGTTGGGTTGGTGGGGGCTGTGGACCTGATGAGGGAGTCATGGAGGGAGTGGTCTTTCCAGAACGCTGATAGGGGAGGGGAGGGAAATATATCCTTGGTGGTGGGGTCTGTTTGGAGGTGGCGGAAATGTCGAAGGATGATACGATATATCTGGAGGTTGGTGGGGTGCTAGGTGAGGACCAGTGGGGTTCTGTCCTGGTGGCGATTGGAGGGGCGGGGTTCAAGGGCGGAGGAGCGGGAAGTGGAGGAGATGCGGTGGAGAGCATCGTTAACCACGTCTGAGGGGAAATTGCGGTCTTTGAAGAAGGAGGCCATCTGAGTTGTTCGGTATTGGAATTGGTCCTCCTGGGAGCAGATGCGGCAGAGGCGAAGGAATTGGGGATATGGGATGGCAGGGTGGGAGGAGGTGTAATCTAGGTAGCTGTGGGAGTCGGTCAGTTTATAGTGAATGTCCGTGTTGAGTCGGTCGTCCGAGATAGAAATGGAGTGGTCTAGGAAGGGGAGGGAGGAGTCTGAGACAGCCCAGGTAAATTTGAGGTTGGGGTGGAAGGTGTTAGTAAAGTGGATGAACTGTTCAACCTCCTCGTGGGAGCACGAGGTAGCACCGATACAGTCATCGATGTAACGGAGGGAAAGGTGGGTGGTGGTGCCACTGTAGTTGCAGAAGATGGACTGTTCCATATATCCGTCGAAGAGGCAGGCATAGCTGGGGCCCATGCGGGTGCCCATGGCTACTCCTTTGATTTGGAGGAAGTGGGAGGATTGGAAAGAGAAGTTGTTCAGAGTGAGGACCAGTTCAGTCAGTCGAAGGAGGGTGTCAGTGGAAGGGTACTGGTTGGTTCGGCGGGAAAGGAAGAAGCAGAGGGCTTTGAGGCCTTCGTGATGGGGGATGGAGGTGTATTGGGACTGGATGTCCATGGTGAAGATAAGGCATTGGGGACCATGGAAGTGAAAATCATGGAGGGGGTGGAGGGCGTGGGTGGTGTCCCAAACGTAGGTGTGGGGTTCTTGGACTAAGGGGAAAGGACCATGTCGAGATATGCAGAGATGGGTTCGGTGGGGCAGGAGCAGGCTGAGACAATGGGTCAGCGGGGCAGGAGGTAGAAACGGGCGGTACGGGGTTGTGGGACGATGAGGTTGGAGGCGGTGGATGGGAGATCCCCTGAGGTGATGAGGTTATGGATGGTCTGGGAGATGATGGTTTGGTGGTGGGAGGTGGGGTCATGGTCAAGGAGGCAGTAGGACGAGGTGTCCGCGAGCTGGCGTTTAGCCTCAGCGGTGTAAAGATTGGTGCGCCAAACTACCATTGCGCCTCCCTTGTCTGCCAGTTTGATAGTGAGGTTGGGGTTGGAGCGGAGGGAGCGGAGGGCTGTACGTTGCGAAGGTGAGAGGTTGGAGTGGGTAAGAGGGGTGGACAGGTTGAAGCGGTTAATGTCGCGGTGGCAGTTGGCTATGAAGAGATCGAGAGTGGGTAAGAGGCCAGCACGGGGTGTCCAGGTGGATGGGATGTGTTGGAGGCGGGAGAAGCACCGCCTTCTTGAGCTGCAATCTTCTTCCTGATCTCTCCGCCCCCACCCCCTCTCCGGCCTATCACCCTCACCTTAACCTCCTTCCACCTATCGCATTCGCAACGCCACTCCCCCAAGTCCCTCCTCCTTACCTTTTATCTTAGCCTGCTTGGCACACCCTCCTTATTCCTGAAGAAGGGCTTATGTCCGAAACATCGATTCTCCTACTCCTTGGATGCTGCCTGACCTGCTGCGCTTTTCCAGCAACACATTTTTCAGCTTCCAGATTTAACCCCTTATAAACTTGTGGTCTTCTAAAACCATCATGTTTCCTGTCTCCATATTCACACCCAGTTCTTTCATCCAACAACAATGTGCTTGCTAACTTAATATATATTGACTCCCATTTTAGCATATATCAATTTACAAATTCTCACCCTTGTTTTCAAATCCATTCTTCAATTGTGTGTCATGTGCATTGCTGATATTAATTGCTCCATTTGAAGCTGTGCCTTTATCTACCAAGGCCCTCAGCTCTAGAATTCCCTCCATGTACCTCACCAACTGTCGACCTCTCTTTTAAGAGCTTCCTTAAAACCTACCATTTTGACCAGGTTTTGGTGATCTGCCTAAATTTTCTTTTAGTCTGATGATAATCCTGTGGAGAAGTTTTACTTTATTAAAGCTATTATATATATGTATTAAAGTGATAGAAGTGGACAGAGTCAGCATGGATTTACAAAAGGGAAATGATGTACCACGAGCCAATGTTTAGTCCATGCAATTATACGGGGCAGTGAATAGATACGGATTGCTCAAAGTCAGCATAAACCCACTGGGTGAAATGCACTAAGTTGTGATTGCTGAAGAAATAGGCTACTGATCATTTCATGTTCTCTGATGTTTAACTATCCCAGCTTGGGGTGACACTATTACAGTAAAAAGCCAGGTTTTGTAATGTCTTAAAAAGCAAGCAACTTTGGGGTTCGTATTGTAGCTACTGTCACTTCAACAGCTGGTCAGTTATGATGTAGCCATGAAAGAATATACACAACATCATGTCTTTGCAGGCCTTTAATTGACAAAATAGAAAGACTGATACCAAATCAAAAGGCTATTGCAAATCTATTCAAGTAATGTTCAGCAAGGCACACTTCACCGGCATAACCACATCTTTTGGATGACAGATGGCAGACTTGTGGGACAAATTGTCTCCTGTGAAATATGATTAGGGGACTTATCTATATTTGGTGGAAGAAGCAGTACAAAAGCTAAGATGCCCCAGTTAAGTTGAAGTCAATGGAAATCAGGAGGAAATCCCTCCTCTGGCTGAAGTCATACCTACGAAAACAAAAATGGTTGTTGTTGTTGGAAGCCAGATAGCTCTTTAGGGGTTTCTCAGAGTAATGTACCACATCCAAATATCATCACCATCTACAACTCCACAGACAAGGAAGCAAGCTGTGCCTTCTTGCATCAAGTCCTGGATGACATTCGGGTTGGGACTGACATGTGTCATTCACTAACCATCTCTGACAAGACACAGAAGCTCTTTTAAGGCTTCACTTTTAGCTGCAGCCAAGCATTATTGAATTTTCTGCCCCTGTATCTCCGATTTTGAGAGGCCTGTCACTGCTGGTTCACCATAAGGTTATTCAAATAATGCCCAAGAAGTGGAATGGTATAGGTCTCAAACAAATGTCTTTCTTAGCCTTATGCAATTAGACACAAGAAAATTAACTCCAGAATCATTTTCTCCAATAAGAAAAGTCTCAGAAAAATGATCACCTTTTAACTATTTTATGTAGCTGCATAATTTGAATTCATATAGAAGTCACCTTATAAAAAGAGCTTTGCTTTTATTATTTATGTTATAGAAATAAATCAAAGGTTTTTCTTCTGCAGTTCAGATATTTGGCTACATGCTCCTGTTTTCTGGCTAGAATTTTGTAAAAGAACTGCTGTCCAGTGCACTTTGTTAAATATTTCAGGTGTTTCTATAAATAGGAGCATTCAGCACATACCAGAAATGTATGGTTGCTGTGCTAGAAGTAGCATTTGTTCCAGTTTTAATCTTGAGGGACTTCTGTGCACAATGAGGATAGTATTGACATCAGCTTCAACTTTGGCAGCAGGGTTGTAAAATAAACAAGCTCTCATTGCTACCTCTTGAGGTGCTGACAGCTCTGACAGAGATGGTTTCCTCAGTCACATGCAACAGCAGCAGTACTAACAGTGGCAGCAAGAGTGAGTAACGGGAGATGATGGCCATTGCTATTATCACTGCACTGTTAATCCAGAGACCCAGTTAATCTTCTGGGATCCGGTGTTCGAAGCCTGCATGTGGTGAAATCTGCATTCAATAAAAATCTGTAATTTAGGAACTAATGATGACTGTGAATTCATGTTGATTGTCAAAACAACTCCATCTGGTTCACTAATATCCTTTATGGAAGGAAATTGCTATCCTTACCTGGTCTGGCCTACATGTGACTCCAGACCCACAGCAATGTGGTTGATTCTCAACTTCAGTTAAGGGTGGACAATAAATGCTGGCCGAGCCAGCAACATTCTCATCCTGTGAGTGAATACAGAAGAAAAGCCACTCAGCCAATACAATTACCTAGTACCTTTGACCTGTACTGATCTCTTGCAGGGTCCATTGCCAGAAATTAAGGCTCAAATTAACACAACTGTACGTATGTACAAGTTTGCATAAGTGCAGTTGTTTAAAGATCATAGTCAAGGTTGTGTGATCTCTTCAAGAGAATAAATGAGGCATATATTAAAGCACCAGATAGTATTGAGATATTTGGACTTGATGACAAGGGAAAAGGAATCAAGTCCAAAATTAAGGACTGAATTTTTTTTTGACAAGTTCCAAGTTGCTTCAGTTGTTTTGGAGGATCTTTCACCGCAAGACCTAGCTATGTTTTGGTGTAACTTATCAAATGAGTTGCATTAATTACCCATACCATTCCATTGAGTCCATTGCCAGTTCTATCTTACAACGTGCTGTTCCTAGAACAACTCACCCTTCAATGGATATCCCAGAATTCACTGGCGTCCCTAGCACTTGCCATTTTGAAAGCCTATTGTGCATCCAGATAAACACTTGTCAGTCCAGAACTGCCTTGTACAGTTCCTGACATTTTCCATGGACATGGCAGACAGAGGGAAAATCAGTGTATCACTGTGTGAGCAAGAGCTGGAGGTTCTACTGAATGATGCAGCAGTGGATTTCCTCTTCCTGCAGAGCCAGCAGTGAAGGTCACAATCCTGCTCTGAGGTTGCCCACCTGGGTCAGTGCACTGTCAACAATCTGGAGGAATGTACAACAATGGAAGAAGAAGCTCAATGTCCTTCTTCACTCCACCAGGGAAAGTTTCATCATTTTCTCTCTCATACCTCACACGCACTCTGTCTCTGCAACTGCACCAACCTCCCACAAGGTTCATTCCCCACCTCTCTATTTCCTCACTCACCCACCCCAACTCTCAACACCACTAACCCCACTGCCTACGTATTCACTCGTTGGGACACTTCCTCACTTGCACCAAAAGTCATAGCTGTGCCATCCACTTTCATCTCCTATAACTACCTCTCTCTCATTCCAGAGGAATACAGGCCCTAATACAGGATAGAAATACTCAAGATGATGGGCTGTCTGACATTGAGCTCCTGATGCCTTGTGCAGACAGTACCCTGATTCTGACCATCCTGACTGGGCTGGTTTCAGATGCTGCCCTTGACATTGTGAATCTGGGACACCCAACCCCCCAACCTCCTGCCACCCTCCCCCCAAGCTGAAGACTGTTCCCCCTTCACTAAGTGGAAGCCTGGTGACAGCCATGACAATCTTCCTTTCTTTGTGTCAGTGCTAAATGGCAAGGCAAGGTAGAAGTAATATGAGTCTACTATCTCTGGATGATGGTGCAATGCCGAAAAGAGCAACACAAGGCAGGGAAGCATCCAGGTAGGCTCAGAATGAGTTAGTACTATGAGAGTGAGTGAAGAGTCTGGAGGTGCATCCTGGTCCAGTCCATGAGCTGGGTACATGTTCCTGAGTACATGCTGCAGCATTACAATGGTAGTTCCAGCACTTGCCGAATGGCCTATTCTCAGACTGTGACCTCTAATTCTGGATTCCCCCATCTTGAAGAGCATCCTTCCGCTAACAACCCTGTCTGGTCCTGTTAGAATTTCATAGATTTCTACCAGATCCCCCTCATTCTTCTAAACCCTAGTGAATATATTCCAAACAGGTCCAGTGCCTCCATGTGTGACAGTCCTGCCATCCCAGGAATACGTCTGGTAAACATTTGTTGCCCTCCCTTCATAGCCAGAACACCCTTTCTCAAATAAGGAGACTGAAACTGCAGACAATACTCCAAATGACATTTTGTACAACAGCAGCAAGATATCCCTACTCCTGCACTTGACTCCTCTCCCTTTGAAGGCCAACATACCATTTGCCAAATTCACTACCTGCTGCAGCTGCACACTTACCTTCAGTAACTGGAGCACAAGGACACCCAGGTCTTGTTTCACCGACCCATTCTCAATCTATTACCCTTCAGAAAATAATCTGCTTTCATGTTTCTCTTACCAAAGTGGATAACCTTACATTTACCCACATGATACTGCTTCTGCTATGTATTTGTCCAGTTACTTTAATTGTCCAAATCACACTGAAGCTTCTCTGAATCCTCCTCATAGTTTACCCTCCCACCTAGCTTTGTGCCATCTGCAAACTTGGAAATACTACATTTAGTTCCTTCTTCCCTCATTGACATACGTTAAGAATAGCTGGGAACCTGATCTCTAATCTCCGCAGTACCCCACGAGTCATTGCTTGCAACTCAGAAAAAGACTTGTTTAGTCTTACTCTTCCTGCTGACCAGTTCTCAGTCATTGCAGTATATGACCTTCAATCGCATATGCTTTAATTTTTAGTTTAATTAATCTCTTATGTAGGACATTTTCAAAATCCTTCTGAAAATCCAAGTAAACTATATCCACTGACTCCCACTTATCCACTCTACAAGTTACATCTTCAAAAAAGTCCAGTAAATTTGTCAAGCACAACTTCCCCTTTGTAAATACATGCTGACTCTGACTGATTTTGTCACTATCTTCCAAATGCTCTGCTGTTATGTCTTTTATAATGGACTCTTGCATTTTTCCCAGTCTCAATGTCAAGGGGACTAGTCTATAATTTGCTGCTTTCTCTTTGTCTCCCTTTGTAAATGGTTGGGTTACATTAACTACCCTCCAATCTAGAGGGGCTGTTCCAGAGTCTACCGAATTTTGGAAGATGACCACTAGCAAATTTGCTACTTTTAGAGGCACTTCTTTAAGTAATGTAGGGTGAGGGTGATCAAATCCTGGGGATTTGATGAATCCCATTAGATTTCCAGTTCCATTTTGCTAGTTATACTAACTTTTTCAATTCCTTTTTCCCATTAGAACCTCAGTTCCACCATATTTTGGGGATGTTATTTATATCTTTCTTGGTGAAGACAAAAATGAAATATGTATTTAACTGGTCTGCCATTCCTTTGTTTACCATTAAAAATTCCAATGTTTCTCACTGTACAGGACATATATTCATCTTTATGATCTTTTTCTTTTCACATACAAGAGTAACTTTGACTATCAGTTTGTATGTCCCAGGTAGTTTAGATTAGATTACTTACAGTGTGGAAACAGGCCCTTCGGCCCAACAAGTCCACACTGACCCGCTGAAGCGTAACCCACCCATTCCCGTACATTTACCTCTTTACCTAACACTACGGGCAATTTAGCATAGCCAATTCACCTGACGTGCACATCTTTGGACTGTGGGAGGAAACCGGAGCACCCGGAGGGAACCCACGCAGACACGGGGAGAATGTGCAAACTCCACACAGCCAGTCACCTGAAATCGGGAATTGAACCCGGGTCTCTGGCGCTGTGAGGCAGCAGTGCTAACCACTGTGCCACCGTGCCACCCACGGTGCTCTATGCTCTCATGCTCTATTTTTTTATTTTTAGTCAATCTCTTTGTTTCCTTTTGATGGAATCTAAACTGTTCCCAATCCTCAGGTCTGTTGCTTTTTTAGCCAATTTGTATGCCTGCTCCTTGGATCTAATATTATTCCTAATATCCTTTTTTATCCAGGGTCTGACCATATTTCCCATTTAATTTTTCTGTCAGATTGCACTGAATTACTTTTGCAGTTTATTCATGTACTCTTTGAATGTTTGTCATTGCCTACCTATCATCATCTCATTAAATAACAATTCCCAATTTATCATAGCCAGCTCATGCTTCATAAAATTATAATTTCCTTTATTTATTTCTTGGATGTGGATCAGACATGTGCCCTGAGGGTTCTTGGAGGCTGGTACATGTTGGATGCCAATGTCTCATGGATGTTAGGTGAATGTGTCCAGTGGGATGAAGCATGACCTTAAGTGTTAGTGCCTGGTACCAAATATGAAGGTCCATCAGAGCAAATGGTGAGCTGAATCTGTCAGGTACTTGCTTTGGTTTCCATATCGTATGTTCTCACCATCCAGCTTGTTTGGGTTGTTTGGTAAGTTAGAGAGCTGATTACCAACAAGGCATTTAACAAGCTTTAATCAATTGGAAATCACCATGTTCTAGAGAGAATCTTGTCACACCGCTTGTGAATGGCATAAAAGGTGGAGCAAGATGATCTCGATGTTGCGATGTGCCTTTTCACTGCATTCTGCCATATGGTACACCAGAGTCCATGTCACTCAGACCTTGAAAAGATTCTACCTAAGGGATGTGCGGTAAATCCCAAAGCTGATATCCACAAATGGGAAACAATTGCTCAATGTAGTGATAGTAAATGTTTGAGAGAAAAGGATAGATTTTTTTAAAAGGGTAAACTTCAATTGGGAAATAAAATCAGGGACTTTAAATTCATGTCATACATGTAATTTTTCTAACTTTTTCTAACTGTTTTCTAACTTAACCTAGAAAGGAAGCAGCAAACATAGTGCTCAGAATTAACTTGCAATTGACGCCTTGGATGTTGTTCAGGAAAAATAAGTCTCAATTGTTCCTGGAAATAGCAAACAAATTATTGCAATTCTGAAATTGATCTAAGATACGCTCAAGGCCATAAGACTGCATGTAGAAATGTAGAGCAAGAGGAGGTCATTTAGACCCTTGTGCCAGTTCTGCCATTTAATAAAATCTTGACTGATCTGAATGTAATCTCAAATCCACATTCCAACCTACCCCTCACAAATCCTCACCCTTTGGCCACAAAGAAATTATCCACCTCTCTCTTTGTGAACATCTACAGACATTAAAATTTCCACCACCCTTTTCAGGAAGAGAATTTCCAATGCAACTGTCTGAGAAAAGCATTTTGCTTAATCTTTGTCTTCATTGGGTGATTGATTATTTTTAAATAGTGAGCCCTAGTTCTAGATTATTACACAAGGGGATACGGCCTCTCCACATCTCCTTTGTGAAGACCCATCAAGAGCAGATATGTTTCAATCAAGTCTGCTCTTACTCTTCTAAACTCCAGTCATTAGGTAACACATACATTCCAGACATTAGTCTATTAAATTGTCTGTGAACTCCTTTCAACATATTTACATCCTTCTGCGTTCTATTCACCTCATAATAAATGACAACATTCTATCAACTTTCCTAATTCCTTGCTGAACCTGCATTCTATCATTTTGTGATTCATACACTCAGAGTTAGCAAGTTTTAAGAAGATTTTAGCTCAGGTTGAGGTTCTGGATGTAGTTTTGCTCACTGAGCTGTAAGATTCATCTTCAGACGTTTCATCACCTTACATACAGATGAGGAAGGGCACCACTTTGGGACAATACATCCATCCTAGGACAAGCCAAACAGAGACATGCACGAGAATTCCTAGACGCATGGCATTCCAAATGGAACTCTAATAACAAACACATTGACCTGATTTACCACCCCCTGAGAAAAAGAACAGGAAATGACATCACCAACCCAAAGAAACCCAAACATATAAATAGAAAGCAGGGATAATCAGCAATGCTTTGTCCGGAGGCTCACTGAAAATGTTACCTAGTATGGTGACAAAACATCTGAAAATGGACCTTCCCACTAAGTGAGCAAACCTACATCCATACACTAGGAGTCTCAGATCCCTCTGCATCTCAAAACTCTGTAATCCTCTGCCATTTACATAATATGCTTCTTTTTCATTCTTCCTGCCAAAATGGACAATTTCATATTTTCCAATGTATACCCCATTTGCCACATCTTTTGCCTGCTCCATTTACCCTATCTCTATATTTTTGTAGCCTTCTTATGTCCTCTTCACAACTTACTTTCCTACCTACTTTTGTGCCGTCAACAAACTTGTCAACCATACCTTTCAGCCCTTCATCCAAGTGATTTATATAAGTCATAATCAGTTGAAGTCCCAGCACTGATTCCTGTTGCTGCCTTGCCAAACTAAATAAAAACCTATTTATGTTTATTCTCTGTTTCCTGTTAACGAGCCAATCATTTCTCCATGCCAATATGCTACCTCAGATTCTATGACCTTTAATTTTCTGAAATGGACTTTGATGTGGCACTTTAATGCCTTCTAGAAATTGAAGATAATACATTCTTTTATCCAAGCAGATACTTTCCTCAAAAAATACCAATTGCTTGGTTAAACTTGATTTCCTCTTGCAAAACCATGTTGATTCTACCTAAAATGTATTTAGGTGTCTGACTGTACCTTCTTTAAGAATAGCTTCTAACATTTTCACTATAGCTGTTAAGCTAACTGGCCTGTAGTTTTCTGCTTTCCCTCTCCCTCTTTTTTTGAATTACATTTGCTATCTCTAAATCTAAAATGACTTCACTGAATCTAGGCCAGTATGGAAGATTAAGATCAATACATCAACTATCTCACAAATCACTTTTTATAAAACCCTGGGATAAAGTCCATTGGAACTCCAATACTTGTGAACCAACAGCTCCAACAATTTACTTAATACCGTTCTACAGAGATTACAACTTTTCTGAGTTCCTCCCTCACTTCCATTTTCTGATTTATAGTTGTTCTTGGGATATTACTTCTATCCTCTGTAGTGAAGATCAGTGTGAAATACTTGTTCAATGAATCTGCCATCTCCTTATTTTCAATTATTAATTCTCTCAACTGACTTGTTGGTTAGCTCTGATTTTTTACTGAAGAGGGTGCAGAGGAGATTAACAAGGATGTTGCCTGGGCTGGAGCAGTTCAACTACAAAGAGAGGCTGGATAAGTTCGGGTTGTTTTCTTTAGAGCAGAGAAGGAACAGAGAGGACCTGATTGAGGTTTATAAGACTATGAGTGCCACAGACCAGATGGATTGGGGCATAACTTTAAGGCAGGAGGGTTAGTGGTGATTTGAGGAATTTTTCTTTTCACCCAGAAAATGTTGAGAATCTGGAGGGTGGTAGACACAGGAAATCTCACACCTTTAAAATGTATTAGGATGAGCACTTGAAATGTTATACCATTCAAGGCTACCAGCCAAGTGCTGGACACTGGGATGATTGTGGATTCAAGAAGTTTTACTTTTGTGTGATGCATGGCTCAATGCAGACCTTGATCAGATGGGCAGATGGGCCAAGGAGTGGCAGATGGAGTTTAATCTAGATAAATGTGAGGTGTTGCACTTTGATAAGGCAAGTCAGGCAGGACTTATGCACTTAATGATAGGGCCCTGAGGAATGTTGCTAAACAAAGAGACCTTGAGGTGCAGTTCCTTGAAGATGGAATTACAGGTAGACAGGAAAGTGAAGAAAGTGTTTGGTATGCTTGCCTTTATTGGTCTGCACATTGACTACAGGAGTTAGGTTGTCATATTGTGGCTGCACAGGACATTAGTTAGGCCACTTTTGGAATGCTACATTCAATTCTGGTATCCTTGCTTTGGAAATATGTTGTTAAACGTGAAAAGCTGTAGAAAAGATTTTGGATGTTGCTGGGGTTGGAGGTTTGAGCTATAGGGAGAGGCTGAATAGGCTGGGGCTATTTTACTTGGAGAATCAACGGCTGAGGGGTGACCTTATAGAGGTTTATAAAATCATGAGGGACATGAATAGGGTGACTAGCCAAGATCTTTTCCTGAGGGTAGATTAATCCAAAACTAGAGGGCATATGTTTAAGTTGAGAGGGGAAAGATTTAAAAGGGGACCTAAGGGGCAACTTTTCCATGCAGAGGGTGGTGCGTATACGGAATGAGCTGCCAGAGGAAGTGGTGGAGGCTGGTACAATTACAACATTTAAAAGACATCTGGATGGGTATATGAATAGGAAGGGTTTTGAGGGATATGGGCCAAATGCTGGCAAATGGGACTAGATTAATTTAAGATATCTGGTCGGCATGAATGAGTTGGATTGAAATGTCCGTTTCTGTGCTGTACACCTCTATGACTCTATGTTAATATGCTGAGGGACCTCTTCTGCGCTGAATTATTCTATGATGTGATGATTTGTTGAGTCTTCTGTTAGCACCATGACAGTGTAATTCATTCAGTTACTATGAATGTCACCTTTACTCAGAATCAAGAAACTGAAAATATAAACCCCAGCCTCACCATCCAGTAACTAATTAGTTTGGTGGAGCTGAAAATGAATTCCAGTTGTTGCAGTTAAAGTTTTCAGAATATTTAGAAGTGGGTGACAGATGTCAAAAAATTCCAGTCCTCTGGCCGGAAATTTAACCTGATCTTCTAAGATAATTGCAAGTCTCTTTTAAATAAACAGACATTTTCCTGCAAACTGAAGAACGGTCTGACCTCAGTGTACTAGATGCAATCAATATAAAGAAATTGAAGCCTTTGCAGTTATGTCAATAAGGCCATCTGGGAATTATAGCCTCCATTTATTTTGGGAGCAACATTTTTACTGATCCATCACACACAGAAACTTGATTCCTGTCTGTTCAGCCATTGTAAATTATGTCTATATCAATTCCTGGCCCTGATTTAGAATTATTCAGTTTCTCCCGAGAATTACTTGAAATGACAAATGTATGTGTTAACTTTCTAAACCTAAGAATGCAAAGGATATGAACATTCAGCCCTATGTTAGAGCAAAAATAAAGAGGAAACAGACAGCACATACATTGTTATCTGGAAACGTAAGCGAATACTACGGGTTGACATACTCCAAGTTGGCAGTTCAGTGTAAAAACTTCATCTAAATGAAATCCATTTTTCCCTAATGTAATTGCTACCTATTTCCTGTGTTTTCTATTATTGTTTCCAATTCCAATATTGTTCCAATTTCCTGACAGATGTTTCTTTCTTTTAATCAAATTACATTCTATTTAATATTTAATTATTTACCAGCACCTCCCTCACTCTTCAACCCACTCACCTCTCCTGCTAATATTTTGCTTTACAGTCTGTCCTGTAACTAAGGCATCAAATAATGTAGAACAAAGCAATCTGCAGCTTGTTTTTATTCATTCAGGGATGGGGTAATGTTGGTTGACCAGAATTTACTGCTCGACCCTAGTTGTTCTTAAGAAGGTCGTAGTGAACTGCCTTCTTGAACTGCTGCAGTCCACCTGCTGTAGATTGGCAGCAAGTGGGAATGCCAGGATTTTGACCCAGTGACAGTGAAGGAATGGCAATATATTTCCAAGTCAGAATGGTGAGTGACTTCGAGGGGAGCTTGCAAGTGGTGGTGTTCCCATGCATCTGCTGCCTTTGTCCTTCTAGATGGATGTGGTTGTGGATTTGGAAGGTGTTGACTGAGGATCTTTGGTGAATTTCTGCAGTGCACCTTGTAGATATTACACACTGCTTCTATTGAGCATTAGTGGTAGAGATAGCAGATGTTTGGGGATGTGGTGTCAATCAAACAACTGCTTTGTCCTGGATGGTGTCAAGCATCTTGAGTGTTGTTGGAGCTGCACTCATCCAGGCAAATAAGGAGTAATCCTTTACACCCCTGAGTTGTGCCTTGTAGATGATGGACAGACTTGGCGGAGTCAGGAGGTGAGCTATCGCAGTATTCCTAGCCTCTCACCTGCTCTTACAGCCAGTGTATTTATGTGACAAGTCCAGTTGAGTTTCTAGTCAATGGTTACCCCAAGGATGTTGACAGTGGGGGGAATACAGTGATGGCAATACTATTGCATGTCAAGTGGTGACAGTTAGATTGTCTCTTGTTGGTGATGGTCATAGCCTGGCAAATGTTACTTGCCACTTGTCAGCCCATGCCTGAATATTGTCCAGATCTTGCTGCATTTGAAGTTCAACTGCTTCAATGTCTGAGAAGTCGCAAATTGTGCTGAAAATTGTACAATCATCAGCAAATATCCTAATCTCTGACCTTATGATGGAGGGAAGGTCATTGATGAAACAGCTGAAGATAATTGGGCCTTGGACCTATGACCCTGAGGAACCCCTGCAATGATGGCCTGGAGCTGAGATGACTGATCCCCAACAATCATAACCATCTTCTTATGTGCCAGGAATGACTCTAACTAGCATAGAGTTTGCAAACTGATACCCATTGATCCCAGTTTTGCCAGGGTTCCTTTATGCCATACTCAGTTGAATATGGCCTTGATGTCAAGACCTGACACTCTCACCTTACCAGTGGAATTCAGCCCATTTGTCCATGTTTGAACCAAGGCTGTAATGAAGTCAGGAGCTGACGCACCCTGAAAGAACCCAAACTGGGCACCTGAGCAGGGTATTGCTGAGCAGATGCTGCTTGATACTGCTGTTGATGACACCTTCCATCACTTTACAGATGATCAAGAGTAGACTGATGGGCAGTAATTAGATGGGTTGGACTTGTCCTGCTTTTTTATCCTTAGGACATACCTGGGCAATTTTCCACATTGCCGGGTCGATGCCTGTGTTGTAACTATACTGGAAGAGTTTGGATGGAGGAGCTGCAAGTTCTGGAGCACAAGTCTTTAGAGTACTATTGCCGGACTGTTATCAGGGTCTATAGCCTTTGTAGTATCCAGTGTCTCCAACAATTTTTTGATATCAAATGGAGTGAATTGAATTAGTTGAAGACTGGTACCAGTAGACCACTGGAGGAGGCCAAGATGGATCAAACACTTAGCTCTTTTAGCTGAAGATTGCCTCGAATTCTTCAGCCTTGTCTTTTGCAGTGATGTACTGAGCTCTTCCATCATAGAGTCATAGAATCATAACAGCGTGGAAACAGTCCATTTGGCCCAACAAGTCCACACCGACTCTCCAAAGAATAATCCACCCAGATTCATTCCCCGATCCAATACTGTACATTTCCCCTGACTAATGCACCTAACCTTCTCATCCCTGAACACTATGGGAAATTTAGCATGGCCACTTCACCTAACCTACGCATCTTTGGACTATGGGAGGAAACCAGAGCACCCAGAGGAAACCCAGACAAACATGGGGAGAATGTGAAAATTCCACACAGGCAGTTGCCTGAGGCTGGAATCGAACCCAGGTCCCTGGTGTTGTGAGGCAGCACTGCTAACCACAGAGCCACCATACCATCATCGAGAATGGGGATATCTGGGGAGCCTCCTCCAGTGATATGTTTACTCATCCACTGCCATTCACAATTGGATGTAACAGGACGTGCAGATCTTAGATCTGATCCATTGATTGTGGAATTATTTAGCTTTGTTTACCACTTGCTGCTTATGCTGTTTGGCATGCAAGTAATCTGTTTGATAGTTTCACCAGGTTGACACCTCATCGTCAGGTATGCCTGGTGCTGCACCTGGCATGCCTTCCTGCACTCTCTATTGAACTAGATTGATACCCTGGCTTGGTGGTAATGGTTGAATGGGAGATATGTTGGACCCTAAGGTTACAATTCTGGAGTACAATTCTGCTGCTGTTGATGGCCAACAGCACCTCATGGATGCCGAAGTTTGAGCTGCTAGATCTGTTTGAAGTCTGTCCCATTTAGCGCAATGGTGGTGCCACACAGCACGATGGAGGGTATTCTCAATGTGAAGATGGGACATTGTCCCCATAAGGACTGTGCAGTGGTTGCTCTTACTGATACTGTCATGGACAGATGCATCTGCAGTTGGTAGATTGGTAACAATGAGGGCAAGTATTTTTTTTCCCACTTTTGGCTCCCTCTTCATCTGCTACAAACCCTTTCTAGTAGCTATGACCTTTACTACCCAACCAGCTCAATCAATGGTGTTATTGCCAAGCCACTCTTGGTGGTTGACTAGATAGATGGAATGTCTGGAGCGAGAGGGAAGTAACGTTGTATAACTCACACATGTTGAACCAATCTTTAGTGGACAGAAGCAGAAAGTGCTGGAGAAACTCAGCAGGTCTGGCAGCATTTTCAAGTCCAGTGACCCTTTCGATAGACAGTGTGGAGTATTAATAGCAATGGCAATAGTGGTATTATCAGTGACAGTATTGGCAGTGGCAGTGATAGTTACAAAACCTGTAGCCCTGACCATGAAAATATTCTTGTCAGAAAAACTAACTGATTTCAGCTGAAGCTACTCTACATTTTCCTCATAAGCCAATTTTCTTTTTTTTACATTCACTTGTGGGACGGGGCATCATTAGTTGGCCAGTATTTATTGCCCACCCCCAGTTGCTCTTGAGAAGGTGGTGGTGAACTGCCTTCTTGAACCATTGCATTCCATGTGCTGGAGGTTGTTTCTGTTCAGCTTTAGTAAAAGGGACAGCTGATGTTACAAAGTTGAGGTAAGCCATCTGAGTAATCGAGTGATTATGAAATCAGAAGCTTGGCTTGACGTCAAATAGTTGAGGCTATGAATAGTTGGCCTCAATCTGAGACAGAGGCCAAGAGGGGGATGAAATCAATGACAAGAGAGTGGAATTTGTAGTGGGGCGGAGCGACTTAGATCATCCTAATGTCTCACTGAGAGAAATAATAGTTTTTCCAGAACTCCGAAACAATAATGAAAGCAAAATACTGTGGATACTGTAAATCCAAAATAAAAACAAAAAGTGCTGGAAATACTCAACAAGTCTGGAAGCAACTGTGGAGAGAAGGAACAGTTAAAATTTCGAGAACCTTGAGAACTGAATTACAATTCTGAGAAAAAATTATATTCAGCTCAAATCATTAACTCTGTTTCTCGATTCACAGTTGCTGCCAGACCTATTGAATATTTCCACTGCTTTATGTTTTAATACTAAATAAGCAATCTGACAGAGAGGCAGTGGAGAGACTGAATGAGTTAGTACAGAGATAAAGCAACATACATGCAAATCTGACACTATGGCTCCAATACTTAATGGCTGTAGTTGAGAAAAGTTATGGTAGGCATATTCCCCCCAAAAGTACTGCCTTTTAATTTTTTTTCCCAATTTTCCCATTCAATGGATGCCCTGATTATCAGCCAGGCGCTATCTGTCAACTGGGAAACACACACCAGAAGGAAAGAGTGAAAGAGCAGGTCGGGAGACAGAGAGAGATTGCAAGTGAAAGTGAGGACTGCAGATGCAGGAGATTACAGTTGAGAGTGTGGTGCTGGAAAAGCAAAGCAGGTCAGGCAGCATCCGAGGAGCAGGAGCAAACGTCCTTCATCAGGAATGAGTGAAATGAGAGAGATTGCAGTTCAGGAGGTCTAATGGCTGTGGGTGACAAGAGACTCTATAATGGGATGAAGGAACGATGACCTGGAGGAATCACAGGGGCTGAATATGACAAACATGAGGCAAGCATCAGAGACTGTAAGATGATGATGTGCTGCTCAGTCTCTCCACTGCCTCTCTGTCATATTACTTATTTAGTATAAAAACATAAAGCACTGGAAATATTCAATAGGTCTGGCAGCATCTGTGGATGGTGCAAAGATCTAGCTTTATATTCCATAAATAGAACCTCTTCCACGGAGATTAGAAGGACAGGCTGGTTCAGGTAGAATCAATTCTACCAGAAGTTGTCAGGAAATGGTGAATGCGGAGAGATAATTATATTCTCCATCTTTGACTTTCTTGTGTCAAAGGGAGCAAAACTGGAATAAATTCACCTTGCAATGAATATGTGGCAACCTTGCTGATATTCTTTAAAAGAAGAAGCAGAGCTGTGATTTTTGTTTTGTTAGGATAATGTTACATGTAACATTACAATGAATGTCAATGGAATCATTTGTATTGAATATGAAAAGGTTTTTACAAATATTCTAATGATAGCTGTCATTTATATTTTATACACATTACTGCCAGCAATGCCAAATGTTGCTACTTATAAATTATTTCATTCTTTGGTAGTACAAAACTGGGGTATTTCTAGAGGGAAAAAAGACAAAATGTGTCTTTTTTCAGCAATAACATAAATTCTTTGTGAATGGTATATTTTGATTTTATTAATTGTGATACATTTTACATTTGTTCCCCAACAGCAACTGTGTTGGGTGTACAGGACTGACTCATATAGACCAGGAATGTCTGTGGCAAAACTCTGGAGTATGATGCATCAGCTGACCTCAGCCAGGATGACACCTGGAATGTTTGAAATAATTGGTTTCAACCGACCTAATCTAGCAAAAGAAAATATCAGCCTGAGTTCCCACACCTCTGCCTTCTCTAAATCATTGAAATAAGGTTTAATTATCATACCTCAAGGGAATGTTTCTGCTCCTGTTGGGTCACATGACATTTCATACCGAAAACATAAGGGATACCTGGAATATTTTTGTGCAGTGCTGTAAATGCGTGTCTCATATGTCAACAAGTACACAGTTGGCCAGAACTGGCAAAATGGGAATGAAATCCAAAGCAATAATAATTTAGGTAATAACTGCAGAATAAGCACAATTGCAGTTTACGTCACAAGTTGAAAAGAAAATACTGTCTGTGTATTTTTTTTGTTTTATTTTGCTTCTTTTTATAAAAGGACACAAAACATTGTGGTTTACTCTAAGGAATGTATCAGTCAACAACATGTTGGAGAGGCATCGAATCCATGCTGACCACTGAAGTATTTTCACTTGTCTGGCTTAACCAGCCTCATACTGTGGGCCTATTGAGATGGTTTCCCTCTAACAGTTTGTTGCTGAAAGAATCGCACTTCAACACAAGTGCATGAATGAGTGTTTAAATGTGTGCACCAGCTACCCTTTGTTGCCAACATGGAAACAGCTGTATGGCCAGCACAATAAATCCACTGTTAGAACATGGCTTTCCGCCACAATACGTTTCTAAAAGTAGCTTACTATGAGATTGCAGCTAGATAATATATAGATTGAGAAGTGCATTGAAGGACTTGTTATTTTCATTTCATTTTAAAGGGGTTAGATCCTGAGTTAAAGCATCCATTCCAGTATTAGCTGAAACCTTGACAGGTCACCTGTGAAGCTGTCTGGTTCTTGATCAAAGCATGACCAACAATTCACCAGTGAAGTGACGAGCACACATTAAATATTCAATTAATGCTGCACGAACAGTCTTATGTTTTTCCTACCACCATCCCCCAACTCAAAATGGTAGTCCAGTGAAAAGCTTTATCTTATGACTCAGAAGTTGACAAACTTAAATCAGTAAAGAGGACGGAATTGGAATGATTGAGATTAGAATTGAAATTAGTATAGCATCTCCTGTTGTCTGATGCTAAGGACAATGAAAAGTCGTTGAAGGTGGTCTATGCTGAAAGCTACAGCGGTATATCATTTAAAGAACTCCAAACACATTTGATACAACTTTACAAAAAAAAAGCAGTAGTAATTTTCTCTGTCTGCAATTCCCATTTTCAATGTTTTTTTTTCAATAATGTGACGTGAGTATCATTGGGTGGCCATCATTTATTGCCCCTCCCTGGTATCAGTTTAGAAAGTGGTGCAGAGCTGCCTTCTTGAACTGCTGCAGTCCATGTACTGTAGATTGACCCACAATGCCATTGGGGAGGGAACTCCAGGATTTTGACCCAGCATTAGTGAAGAAATAGCAATATATTTCCAAATCAGCAATTCCTCTGTGTCAGCAAAGTGAAAGAGCTGGTCTTCGGCTTCAGGAAGCAAGACGGAGGGTACTTCCCTGGAGCTGAGATGGAGATTGTCTGAGGAATGATGATCACCGATCTGGTCTGGTCCACCCATGTTGATGCGACGGTCAAAAAGGGACAATAATGCCTCTTCTTCCTCAGAAGGCTAAGGAAATTCAGCATGTCCTGAAAGACTCTCACCAATTTTTATAGATGCATTACAGAAAGAATTCTGTCTGGATGCATCATGACTTGGTATGGAAACTGCTCTGCCCAAAACTGTAAGAAAATATAACGAGTTGTGAACACAGCCCAGTCCATCACGCAAGCCAACCTTCCATCCACTGAGTCCATCTATACTTCCTGCTGCCTCAGAAAGACAGCCAACATAATTAAAGGCCCCTCCCACCCCAGTTATAATCTCTTCCAACTTCTTCAGTCGGGCAGAAGATACAAAATCTTAAACACACACACCAACATATTCAAGAACAGTTTCTTCTCGACTGTTATTAGACTTCAGAATGGACCTCTCAACTTTAAAATTTAATGTTGATCTCACTCTTTGTACACCTTCTGCACGTCCATAATACTGACTCCATCTATACTTCTCACTGCTTGGGATAGCAGCCAACATAAACAAAGATCCTTCCCACCCCAATTATAATCTCTTCCAACCTCTTCTATCAGGCAGAAGATACAAAAGCTCTTCCTGTCCTTGAGGAGTGTTGTCGGAATTGAGCTCATTCAGGCAGGTGGGGAGCATCCAATCATAAGAGCATAAGAACTACAAGCAGGAGTAGGCCGTCTGGCCCTTCGAGCCTGCTGCGCCACTCACTAAGATCATAGCTGATCTTTTCATGGATTCAGGTCCGCTTAGCTGCATTCTCACTGTATCCCTTAATTCCTTTATTATTCAAAAAAAATCTAGCTTAGCTTTAAAAACATTTACTGAAGTAGCATCAACTAATTCACTGGGCATGGAATTCCATAGATTTACAACCCTCTGGGTGAAGAGTTCCTTCTCAGTTCAATCCTAAATCTGCTCCCTCTAATCTTGAGGCCATGCCCTCTTGCCCTAGTTTCACCCGCCAGTGGAAACATCCTCTCTACTTCTATCTTATCTCTTCCCTTCATAATTTTATATGTTTCTATAAGATCCCCTCTCATTCTTCTGAATTCCAATGAATATAATCCCAGTCTACTCAGTCTCTCCTGTTAAGCCAACCCCCTTAACTCCGGAATCAACTGAGTGAACCTTTGCTATACCCCCTTCAGTGCCAGTACATCCTTTCTCAAGTAAGGAGACCAAAACTGCACACACTACTCCAGGTGTGGCCTCACCAGCACCTTCCATAGCTGCAACATAACCTTCCTGCTTTTAAACCCAATCCATTTAGTAATGAAGGACAAAATTCCATTTGCCTTCCTAATCACTTGTTGTACCTACAGACCAACCTTCTTTGATTCATGAACAAGGACATGCAGGTCCTCTGCATAACAGCATGCTGCAACTTTTTACCATTCAAGTAATAATCCTTTTTGCTGTTACTCCTACCAAAATGGATGACTTTACATTTATTGACATTGTATTCCATCTGCCAGACCTTTGCCCACTCACTCAAAGTATCTGTGTTCCTCTGCAAAGTTTTACAGTCCTCTGCACACTTTGCTCTGCCATTTACCTTAGTGTCATCTGCAAACCTTGACACACTACACGTGGTCCCCAACTCCAAATTATCTATGTAAGTTGTGAATAATTGTGGTCCCAACACTGATCCCTGAGGCACTCCACTAGTCCCTGATTGCCTGCCAGAATAGCACTCATTTATCCCCACTCTTTGCTTCTTGTTAGTCAACCAACCTGTATCACATCGATGACTGTATCGACGCTGCCTCGTGCTCCCACGAGGAGGTTGAACAGTTCATCCACTTTACTAACACCTTCCACCCCGACCTCAAATTCACCTGGACCATCTCAGACTCCTCCCTCCCCTTCCTAGACCGAATCAACACGGACATTTACTATAAACCGACCAACTCCCACAGCTACCTAGACTACACCTCCTCCCACCCTGCCCCCTGTAAAAACACCATCCCATATTCCCAATTCCTTTGTCTCCGCCGCATCTGCTCCCAGGAGGACCAGTTCCAATACCAAACAACCCAGATGGCCTCCTTCTTCAAAGACCGCAATTTCCCCCCCAGACGTGATCGCCGATGCCCTCCACCACATCTCTTCCACTTCCCGCTCCTCCGCCCTTGAGCCCCGCCCGTCCAATCACCACCAGGATAGAACCCCACTGGTCCTCACCTACCACTCCACCAACATCCATATACATCATATCATCCGTCATCATTTCCCGCCACCTCCAAACGGACCCCACCACCAGGGATATATTTCCCTCCCCTCCCCTATCAGCGTTACGAAAAGACCAGTCCCTCCGTGACTCCCTCGTCAGGTCCACACCCCCCACCAACCCAACCTCCACTCCCGGCACCTTCCCCTGCAACCACAAGAAATGCAAAACTTGCGCCCACACCTCCCCCCTCACTTCCCTCCAAGGTCCCAAGGGATCCTTCCATATTCGCCACAAATTCACCTGCAACTCCACACACATTATTTATTGCATCCGCTGCACCCGATGTGGCCTCCTCTATATTGGGGAGACAGGCCGCCTACTTGCGGAACGTTTCAGAGAACACCTCTGGGACACCCGGACCAACCAACCCAACCACGCCGTGGCTCAACACTTCAACTCCCCCTCCCACTCCACCAAGGACATGCAGGTCCTTGGACTCCTCCATCACCAGACCATAGCAACATGACGGTTATAGGAAGAGTGCCTCATCTTCCGCCTAGGAACCCTCCAACCACAAGGGATGAACTCAGATTTCTCCAGTTTCCTCATTTCCCCTCCCCCCACCTTGTCTCAGTCAAATCTCTCGAACTCAGCACCGCCTTCCTAACCTGCAATCTTCTTCCTGACCTCTCCGCCCCCACCCCCACTCCGGCCTATCACCTCCTTGACCTCCTTCCACATATTGCATTTCCAATGCCCCTCCCCAAGTACCTCCTCCCTACCTTTTATCTTAGCCTGCTGGACACACTTTCCTCATTCCTGAAGAAGGGCTCATGCCCGAAACGTCGATTCTCCTGCTCCTTGGATGCTGCCTGACCTGCTGCGCTTTTCCAGCAACACATTTTCAGCTCTGATCTCCAGCATCTGCAGTCCTCACTTTCTCCTCCAACCTGTATCCATGCTAACACTTCACCCATAATGCTATAAATTCTTATCTTATTCAGCAGCCTCTTATGCAGCATCTTGTCGAAGGCCTTTTGGAAATCTACGTACACCACATCCACTGGTCTCCATTGTCCACCTTGCTCGTAATGTCTTTGTAAAATTCCAAAAGATTTGTTAAACATGACCTGCCCTTCATGAAGCCATGCTGCATCTGCCCAATGAGACAATTTCTATCAAGATGTCCTGCTAATTCTTCCTTGATAATAGACTCAAGCATTTTCTCCACTACAGAGGTTAAGCTAACTGGTCTATAATTCCCCATCCATTTTAAACAGTGGCATCACATTTGCTGTTTTCCAACCTGCTGGGACTGCCCCAGAGTCCAGCAAAGTTTGGAAAATTACTGCCAGGGCGCTTGTTATTTCTCCTGCCATCTCTTTTAGGGATGCATTCCATCCAGGTCTAACCTTCGCTCCATTAGCTTGCCCAATACTACCTCTTCCAGGTCCTCACCTACCTTCATCTCTTTGTCAATTACTGGCATGTTATTAGTGTCCTTCACTGTGAAGACCAGTGCAATATGCCTGTTCAATGCTTCGGCTATTTCATCATATCCCATCACTTTTCATCCTCTAAAGGACTGATGTTTACTTTAGCCACTCTTTTTCATTTTATATATTTATAGAAACTTTTGCTAGCTGTATTTATATTCTGTGCTAGTTTTTTTCTCATGTTCTATCTTATGTTTCTTTGTGGCTCTTTTTGTGGCTTCTTATTGACCTTTAAGGTTTTCCCACTCTCCTAGTTTCATGCTGTTTTTGGCCACTATGTATACCTTCTCTTTCACTTTGATAGCCTCCCTTATTTCCTTAGAAACTCATGGCAGATTACCCCTTTTCTTACAGTCCTTCCTTTTCATAGAATACAGTTTGTTGAGCACTTGTAAAAATATGCTTTGAAAGTCCTCCACTGTTCGTCAACTATCCCAACATAAAATCTTTGTTTCCAGTCTACTTTAGATAACTCCTCCCTCATTCCATTGCTATCTCCCTTGTTTAAGCAATCACATTCCTGACTTGTGCCTTGTAGATGATGGACAGGATTTGGGGAGTTAGGAGGTGAATTACTCACCACAGTATTCGTAGCCTTTAACTTGCTCTTGTAGCCAGTATGTTTATGTGGAAAATCCAGTTGAGTTTCTGGTCACTGGTAACCGCAAAGATATCGATAGTGGGGGATTCAGTGATGGTAACACCATTGAATGATGAGGGGTGATGGTTAGATTGTCTCTTATTTGAGATGGCCATTGCCTGGTAGTTTTGTGGCATAAATGTTAGTCATTACTTGTCAGCCCAAGAATGGATATTGTCCAAATCTTGTTGCATATAAAAACATACTGCTTCAATATCTGAGGAGTTACGACTGGTGGTGAACATTTGCAATCGTCAGCGAAATTCCTCACTTACCTTCTCTGTAGCTGTAACACGATATTCTGCATTCTGTTCTATTACCCTGGTGCATTCTTGTAAGGTATGATTTGCCTGGTTAGCATGTCCCAATAATAAATCAAATCAGATCAAAAAATTAGTTATGATGGAGAAGAGATCATTGATGAAACAACTGAAGATGGTTGGACCTAAGACACTAACCTCATGAACTCCTGCAGATATGTTATTGATCTGAGATGATTGACCTGTAACAACCATGATCATCTTCTTATGTACCAGGATTGACTCCAACAGTGGAGAGTTTGCCTCCTCATGCCCATGATTCCAGTTTCGCTCGGGCTCCTTGATGCCATATTCGATCAAATGCATCTTGAAGTCAAGGGCTGTCACTCTCTCCTCACCCCTGGAATTTAGCAATTTTTCTATGTATGAACCAAGGTCAGGAGCTGAGTGGCCCTGGCAGAACCCAAACTGTGCATCACTGAGCAGGTTATTGCTGGGAAGGTGCTGGTTGATTGCACTGCTGATGACAACTTCCATCACTTTACTGATAATCAAGATTGGATTGATGGGGCAGTAATTGTCTGGGTGGGATTTGTCTTGCTTTTCATGTACAGGACATACCTGGGCACTTTTCCACATTATCAAGCAGATGCCATTGTTGTAATTGTACTGGAAGAGCTTGGCTAGGGGAGTGACAAATTCTGGAGCACAAGTCTTCAATACTATTGCTGGCCGTAGCCACGGCAGTAACTAGTGTTTTCAACCATTTCTTGATATTACATGGAGTGAATCAAATTGGTGAAGACTGGTATCTGTAATGCGGGGGACCACTGGAGGAGGTCGAAATCGAAAGTCCACTCTGCCCAATCAGTAGTACTGCGGCCAAGCAAATTTTGGTCACAGATATTGAAATCCTCTACCCAAAATATATCTCACCACCCTCACTGCTTCCTCAAAGTGTTGTTAAATATGGAGGAGCACTGATTCATCATCTAATGAAGAATGTTATGTGGCAACCAGCAAGAGGCTTCCTTGCCCATGTTTAACCTGAAGCCATGAGATTTTATAGGATCTGGAGTCAATGTTTGTAAGTCCCTCGCGAATGTATACCACTGTGCCATCACCTCTGCTGTGTCTGTCCTGCTGGTGAGATAGGACATGTCCAGAGGATATATTTGTGATGTCTGAGACATTGTTGCATGATTCCATGAGTATGGCTTGACTAGTCTGTAAGACAGGTCTCCCAATTTTGGCACGAGCCCCCAGAGATCAGTAAAGAAGACTTGGCAGAGTCAACAGGGATGTTTCTGCTGTTGTCTTTTTAGGCACCTAGTTCAATGGCAGGTGATATGTCCATTTTATTTTCTTTGTTTAGTCTGCATAGCAATTGATACAACTGAGTGGCTTGCTAGGCCATTTCAGAGGGTAGTTAAGAGTCAACCACATTGTCACAGATCTGGAGTCACATGGAGGCCATATTAAGTAAAGATGGCAGTTTCCTTCCCTAAAGGACATTCGTGAACCAGATGGGTTTTTCCGACAATCAGCAGTGGATTCATGGTCATCATAAACTCTACCATGTGCTGTGGCAGAGTTTGGATCTGGGTGCCCAGAGCACTATCTCGGTCACTGGAGTAAGAGTCCAGCAATAATACTAAGCCAATGTGAACTGTGAAATAAGGACACATTTCTTTTCACCTACTCCTTTAAACTCATCCAACTTAATATTTGAACAGACCATTGTTTCTCTGGACTTCAAAAGGAATGTTTAGACACCCCCCCAATACTTCTTTTTCCGTGCTGATTGAAAGGCCCTCCAGAAAACCCATGCCTGTAATTTACTGTGTACTAGGGATGGTTCCTTCAGTCCCCTTTGCCATCCCCCTGCTCCAAAAAATTCTTCATTTATCTGACAGATAATCTTCCATTTGATTTGGATGGGAAACCAACTGGCAATGTGTGGATACCATCAGTGGATTAGTATTGCCCAGCATCATGCCATCAAGGTCTCCCTTATTCAAGAAGGGCTGCAAAGAAAAGCCTGCGAACTATAAACCAGTAAGTTTAACATCTGTGGTAGGTAAGCTACTTGAGAAGATTCTGAGAGATAAGATGTACATGCATTTGGAAAGACAGGGTTTGATTAGGAGCAGTCAGCATGGCTTTGTGCATGGGAGATCAAGCCTCACAAAGTTGTTAGAGTTCTTTGATAAAATGACCAGGAAGGTTGACGAGGGCAGGGCAGTGGACGTAGTCTATATGGATTTCAGTAAGGCCTTTGATAAGGTTCCACATAGTAGGTTGCTCTAGAATGTCAGTTCAAATGCAATCCAGGAGAAGCTAGTAAATTGGATTCAATGTTGGCTTGATGGTAGGAAGCAGAGGGTAACAGTGGAAGGATGCTTGTCAGACTGGAGGCCTGTGACTAGTGGAGCACATCAGGCATTGGTGCTGGGCCATTGCTGTTTGTTATCTATATCAGTGATTTGCATGAGAATGTACAAGGCATGGTTAGCAAGTTTGCAGATGACACTAAAGTAGGCAGTATCGTGGACAGTAAGGAAGGTCGTCAGAAATTGCAGCAGGACCTTGATCAGCTGGGGAAGTGGGCTGAGAAATGGCAAATGGAGTTAACATGGATAAGTCTGAGGTCTTGCATTTTGGAAAGTCAAATCAAGGTAGGAGTTTCATGGTGAATGTAGGGCCTTAAGGAGTATAGTGGAGCAGAGGGACCTTGGAGTTCAGGTGCATGATTCTCTGAAAGTGGGGTCACAGGTAGACAGGGCAGCAAAGAAGGCTTTTGGCACACTGGCCTTCATTAGTCAAGGCACTGAGTATCAAAGTTGGGAAGCTATGTTGCAGTTGTACAGCTTGTTGGTGAGGCCATTGTATTGTGTTCAGTTTTGGTTACCTAGCTATAGGAAGGATGTTATTAAATTGAACAGATTGCAGAATTAATCCACAAGATGTTGCCAGGACTCAATGGTCTGAGTTATAGGGAGAGGTTGGAGAAGCTAGGACTTTTTTCTTTAGAGCGTAGGAAACTGAGGGGGGAATCTAATTGAGTGTATATGTCATGAAAGGCATGGATAGGATGAATTTTTTCTCAGGGTTGGGGAATAGAGGACTAGAGCGCAGTTTAACGTTAGGGGGAAAGAGTAAAAGGGAACCTGAGGGGCAACTTCTTTACACAGAGGTTAGTACACATATGGAATGAGCTGCCAGCAGAAGTTGTTGAGGCGGATACATTAACAATATTTAAAAGGCATTTGGACAGATAATGGATAGGAAAGTTTAGAATGATATGGGCTGAGTGCAGGGAAATGGGGTTAGTGTGGATGGACATTTTGGTTGGCATGGGCTTGTCTCCATGCTGTAGGACTCGTATGACTCTATGACTGTAAGTACACAACGAAGATGAAAGGCATGACAGATTTTTATCTATTTTTTCAAAGGAAGCAACTAAGTCCATCACTATGCCAAGAGTGGGAGAGCTACTCAAACTCTGTTCCTGAGAGGATATCGTTTTCCTTCCAGAAAGCTAAAATGTTGGTAAATGGGATAGTTGGAGTATATATCCTGGTTCCATTGTTCAAAGCCCAATTGAAGTATGACTTCTTCACTGGATTAGTGATAGTCAAGAGAGTTAAGAAATTGCCAGTGGAGTTTGTCGATTTCCTCCTGGAGAATGATTTGGCAGGAATAAAAATTGTAGCTTCATACTCACAGAGAGTCCAGTTGAGGCTAAAGGGGCAGAAGGGGTACTGGAACAGATTCAGCATGGTTTTCCAACATGTGCACTGACTGGAGAAATGGCTGAACGAAGTCCATCAATAGAAACCACAGTAAAACCACAAGAAGATCTTGGTGAAGCTAAGAGTCGGAGTGGGATGTTATGGAAATCATATTGAATGGGGTTAATGCATGTGCTGGGGAGGGAGAAAGAGAAGTGGAATTGAATGGAATGGGGAGCCTGGTCATCGGATTGGTATAAGAATGAGATCAGGAGGAAAAGCACAGATGCCATGGGAAATAGTAGAAGTCTGACATTAATATGGGAGTTTGATGAAGAACAGTAGAAAAGAAATGGGAAATAACAAAGCCAACGACAGCCAAGGGATGGAGGATTGCACTCAAAAAGGGGGACAGTTGAGGAAGAAATAAGCATAATCAAAGAGTACCACAACCATCTTGCAAAGACTTGATTTTAAAAAGGATTCTGAAAATGCACAATGTAAACAGGAGTAACCCCTTGTTTGTGTGTGGTAAAGCAAAGCACACTCAAAAGAAGCAATCTAAGCCAAAACTGGACATATGGATTGTGCAGCACTGCATTACTGATCTTTCGGTGTAGGGCGACTATCTATGCAAATGAAGGACAAATAAGGTGTAAAAGCCACAAGCACCTAATTCTCCACCATATCCAGTCACTCATTTACTTTCCACAAGAAGATCCACCAGCGGTGCCCATGAATGTGTTTTGATTTTGGGTTTGGGAGACATGGCTAATTCATATTCAGCCAATCAGGCCACTGTACATGGAAGGTAACAACATGGCAATGAAACTGTTTTTCTGCCAGACCCTCCTGATGTGTAAGGGCTACATCATGTAGATATGGAAAGTCAAATAGATTCACATTGTCAATATTTCAAATCCAGTGAAGGATCAATGGAGTGAAAATATCATAGAACATAGAACATAGAACAGTACAGCACAGAACAGGCCCTTCAGCCCACGATGTTGTGCCGACCACTGATCCTCATGTATGCACACTCAAATTTCTGTGACCATATGTATGTCGAGGAGTCTCTTAAATGTCCCCAATGACCCTGCCACCACAACTGCTGCTGGCAACGCATTCCATGCTCTCACAACTCTCTGTGCAAAGAACCCGCCTTTGACATCCCCTCTATACTTTCCTCCACCCAGCTTAAAACTATGACCCCTCGTGTTAGTCATTTCTGCCCTGGGAAATAGTCTCTGGCTATCGACTCTATCTATGCCTCTCATTACCTTGTATACCTCAATTAGGTCCCCTCTTCTCCTCCTTTTCTCCAATGAAAAAAGTCCAAGCTCAGTCAACCTCTCCTTATAAGATAAGCCCTCCAGTCCAGGCAGCATCCTTGTAAACCTCCTCTGAACCCGCTCCAAAGCATCCACATCTTTCTTATAATAGGGCGACCAGAACTGGACGCGGTATTCCAAGTGCAGTATAACCAAAGTTTTATAGAGCTGCAACAAGATCTCACGACTCTTAAACTCAATACCCCTGTTAATGAAAGCCAAAACACCATATGCTTTCTTAACAACCCTGTCCACTTGGGTGGCCATTTTAAGGGATCTATGTACCTGCACACCAAGATCCCTCTGTTCCTCCACACTACCAAGAATCCTAATCTTAATCCTGTACTCAGCTTTCAAATTCGACCTTCCAAAATGCATCACCTCACATTTATCCAGGTTGAACTCCATCTGCCACCTCTCAACCCATCTCTGCATCCTGTCAATATCCCGCTGCAGCCTACAACAGCCCCTCTATACTGTCAACGACACCTCCAACCTTTGTGTCATCTGCAAACTTGCTGACCCATCCTTCAATCCCCTCATCCAAGTCAATAGTAAAAATTACAAACAATAGAGGCCCAAGGACAGAGCCCTGTGGAACACCACTCACCACAGACTTCCAGGCAGAATACTTTCCTTCTACTACCACTCGCTGTCTTCTGTTGGCCAGCCAATTCTGTAATAAGACAGCTATGTTCCCCTGAATCCCATTCCTCCTGACCTTCTGAATGAGCCTACCATGGTGAACCTTATCAAATGCCTTGCTAAAGTCCATATACACCACATCCACAGCTCGACCCTCATCAACTTTTCTAATCACATCCTCAAAGAACTCGATAAGGTTTGTGAGGCATGACCTGCCCCTCACAAAGCCGTGTTAACTGCATTTAATCAAGCCATGCTCTTCCAGATGGTCATAAATCCTATCCCTCAGAATCCTTTCTAACACCCTGCAGACGACAGATGTGAGACTTACTGGTCTGTAATTGCTGGGGATTTCCCTATTTCCTTTCTTGAAGAGAGGAATTACATTTGCCTCTCTCCAGTCCTCAGGTACGACTCCAGTGGAGAGCGAGGATGAAAAGATCTTCGCAAGTGGCGAAGCAATTGCATTTCTCATTTCCCAAAGCAGCCGAGGACAAATCTGGTCCGGGCCTGGCTGCTTGTCAATCTTAATTTTCAGCACATCAGCTTCCTCTATCTCTATCCATTTCAGCATGCACACCTGCTCTTCAAAGGTTTCATTCACTACAAAGTTTTTTTCTTTCGTAAAGACAGAAGCAAAAAACTCATTTAGGGCTTCCCCTACCTCCTCAGACTCCACACACAAATTCCCTATGCTATCCCTGATTGGGCCTACTCTTTCTTTGACCATTCTCTTATTCCTCACATAAGTGTAAAATGCCTTTGTGTTCTCCATAATTCGTTCTGCCAAGCCTTTCTCATGCCCCCTCCTGGCTCTCCTCAGACCATTTTTAAGCTCCTTCCTTGCCTGCCTGTAATCCTGTAGAGCTGAGCTTGACCCTAGCTTCCTCCACCTTACGTAAGCTACCTTTTTCCTTTTGACGAGAAGCTCCACCGCTCTCATCATCCAAGATTCCTTTATCTTACCACTTCTTGCCTGTCTCAGAGGGACATATTTATTCATCACTTCCAACAACTTTTCCTTAAACAGTCTCAACTCTGCTTTTCTCTCTTTCTGCAGATGCTGCCAGATCATCCAAGTTTCTCTAGCACTTTCAGTTGTGATTCATATTTCCAGTATCCATAGTTCTTTGTTTTTAGGTTCACATTGTGCAATGTTAAGATAATTAGCATAAATATCATTCAGTTAGCAGCAACAGGAAAAGAGTCAACTGGTCATGACTTACAGTGATTGCACATCTCTTGTAGAAGGGGCTGCAGGTGAGGTTATCATCCAAACCAGAAGCAGCTTGATAAATGCTCAAAGTTGTCATTAACAATGACAGGATCTCAAATACAAACCATATGCCTGATTTCTACTACTCCCACCACAATTTTCGGAAGGGTCTGCAAGGACATGGGCCAAATGGTGGCAAATGGGACTCAGTATGGACGGATTGGACTGAAGAGTCTCTTTCCATGCTGTGCAACTCTATGATGCTGTTAGTACTTCCCTTCCAAATGTTGGAACAATTGAACCCAACAGCGATCTTAGCCTTGATGAGACTAAGAAGAGGAAGAAGATCAACAAAGCAAAACCTGAGACATGAAGCTGAGGGAGCTGCAACTATGGGCAAGCAAGTAGCACGTGAAGAGGGGAACCAACGTTTGCAGCACGGAGGAGCAATCTACAGAAAATAGATGTACAGATTGCATTCCAGCTACATCCAAATGACTAAAGGACAATGCAGGTGACATCTTTGCATGACTAGAGGCACTGTCACCTACATCTGCCACTCATACCCGCAGCTCTGCAGCTGCTCAGCTTGGGAGAAGGTGGCATTAAAATTGCACTGGCTCCTTTCAAAGCTTGACAATGGACTATGTGACATCTCCCAATTGCAGGCCTCAATACATTCATGTGTTTATCAATGCCCTTTACAAGAAAGAAATTGAGTTTGGCCAGTTCTCCCTGGATACAGCCAAGGTAGGATTTTCAGCTATTACTGGATTTCCATAGGTTCAAAACCAAGCGCATGTGACACTCAATGCTCCATGGCATCATCCAGCCAGATTCCTCAACAGAAGGGGTTTTCACTTTCTCAACGTCCAATTTATTTGGGACGACAGGCAACAATTTCTGTAGGTCTGAAACTGTTATCCAGCAAATTGTCACTACCCTTACATTTGACACAACGCCCCCACTCTCGAATGTTTGCTCTCCCATATCATCTCCAGAGCTGGCTCATAGGTTATAAGAGGTAATCTCAGTAAGCATGATTATAGATCCCAGTGTGAACAAATGTTGAACATCACCACAGTGTTGCCTGTACATCCAATCGGGATGTCATTGAACTGATGATTGTACAAAATTGGCTAATTGAAAGGTTATTGGGTGTAGTTTAAGAGCTGGAGATTATGGAGATTATTGAAGCTTGTGTGTGCATTTGATATTCCTGGGAAACGCTCAATCCCGAAAACAGGTTTTGTGGTGCCTTCCCTTGCCCATGCAAGCCTCTGGTGAGAAGCCATGTGATGTATAGTTTCTTTGAAGAAAGGTGAGAGAAAGCTGGAGGTGTGTGAGCTGTTACATGTTGTAGCTCCCTTTCTGTTTGACATGTGTTACCTGGTACAAGTAGTACAATGTCAGTAAGTGGATTGAAGTGACAAACTGTCTACAGTCTGCAAACGTTGGTTCCCCTCTTCACGTGAGGCTTGTGGTGGAGATGCCTGTCTGCCAATCTTATAGAAATAGTCCTGTCCAGTAGCAATCTTACAATGCTAACTCAGACTCATGGGGTTTGAGGCATTGAGTTGACACTGGCACTTATCCTGATGGTATGCAAGAGATAATTTATTCATTTGCAGCACCACATCTAGTCATTTCTATAATCATTATGGTCACTGACCATTGCAGCCACAACTATCCAGGCCATCTTAGTAACTTGGCGCTACATCCTATTCCCACCCCTTGGAGAGGATATGTCCCTTTTTTTGTGAACTTCCACCTGCACCTTCTCTAGGAAGGTGTCACTGAGCTATGGTGCTGACTTTGAACAGATCTGTGACATGTCAATGGGTGGATGGGGGTGGTTAGCAACGATTGATTAATGTTTTTCAGTTACAGAGCGCAAGGTGCTCTCCAAGTCATTTTTAAATAGGTTCTAGAAGTTGCATCTCAGAAAGGTCTGAGTGAGGGAACAGAACTTCCCACTTATCTACCAGCAGAATCTGGCCAATTGCTTATGCATGAAAGTGCTCGAAATAAAGTAATCACTCAAAACAAAATTCATGTGGAAGTCCTTCCCACTTTTCCAACTTGCTCCACTCTCAGCCTCAGAAAAAAAACTTCCACTCACTCCTTTTCCCACACTCTACCGTGTCCAAAGAAAGGATAATTATTAGATTGCTGTGTAGTATTGAAATCACTGTGTGTCATCTATTAGTCATCACAGTGCCAAAAATACCTTTGGTTCCTTTCATCGGTACACCTGTGATTACTTCACATATGTTAAACAATTAATTCAGGGGCAAAGAACTTAGAGAGATAATGAATAAAAAGCCACTACCATTGCAGGAAGAGTTGGGTAGGTTAATGAATCCAATAGAACTTTATCCAACGTTCAAAAATGTGTTGCTGGAAAAGCGCAGCAGGTCAAGCAGCATCGAAGGAGCAGGAGAATCGACGTTTCGGGCATAAGCCCTTCTTCAGGAATGCGCTCTTAGATTAGATTAGATTACTCACAGTGTGGAAACTGGCCCTTCAGCCCAACAAGTCAACACCGCCCCGCCGAAGCGCAACCCACCCATACCCCTACATTTCCCCTTTTACCTAACACTACAGGCAATTTAGCATGGCCAATTCACCTGACCTGCACATCTTTGGACTGTGGGAGGAAACCCACGCAGACACGGGGAGAATGTGCAAACTCCACACAGTCAGTCGCCTGAGGCGGGAATTGAACCCAGGTCTCTGGCGCTGTGAGGCAGCAGTGCTAACCACTGTGCCACCGTACCGCCAACAACACATTTTTCAGCTCTGATCTAAATCATCTGCAGTCCTCACTTTATCCAACTTCGCCCTGTCCTGATGAAACAAAAATCGCAGAAGGTTAGAATACAAATATGGGAAAATATGCTCTCCCAGACTTTTGGGAAAATAGTCTTGAGTCTATTTCATAAACTGGAAGTATAATCCATATTGTTCACTATTATTGGAGTAATCCTTCCTTACAGTGCAGTGAGAGTGAGTCAGAGCATGAGGCATATCTTTCTGTTCCGAATAGCATCCTTCAGATCTGACCAATTTAAATCATAACTTTGGTTTTTAAAAATCCTGCTAAATCACATAATTTGTCATTGACTAATGAGAAAGAATTCTGATAGTTAATCTTAATAATACTGTTGTAGTCTTAAGTATTGAGAGTACAATGTGGTATGTGATGGGAAGATTGAGACTGCTACATAAATGGTGATCTCTATTACAAGTATTGGGGAAAGTATCTTTCTTTTCAATTACTATTAACAGTGGCAGCATTGTGCCTTGTTTGATGATGGCTTGTGCTACAATGTTAATTGTTGATTTTAATTAACAGATGAATAATTGTACTGACTGTGTGTTAAACATTGCTTGATGTGGCTTAGGAACTCCACTCTTTATAGCTGTCTCTGCTGCATTCGATGTAGAGGAAGCTAACGGGCTGAGAAAGTGCATGATTCACTGCTTTCTGTTTTTTTTTGTTTTCTCTGCGCCCTTTTCCTGGGTCAGCTGACCTTCTCGTTTCTGTTTACTTCTTCACCAGCTCCTTCCAAACAGTCAGCTCCAGAAGTCAAAATCATCAGCATTTTCTTCCCTATTGTCTGTGTCACTATCTGCCTCCTTCATATCTATCTCTCAGATGTCCTTGTAGCCAAAATAAGGACATCTAGGAATCATGCCCAGTGTCAAATTCATTGCACTGCAAATGTTTGAACATATGGCTACAAATGAATGGGTAAATGGTCACCCATGTCTGTCAAGATTTGATTTTACCATCAGCATGAGGAAGACAAATTACATAGTCCATAATGATGACACATCATCATCTATCTTGAAATAGAAATAGGTTTATTGTCTTGTGTACTGAAGTTCAGACGTACAGGAGTACAGTGAAAAGTTTACAATCTGGCCCCTCATGGCGCCATCTTAAGTACAAAGTACCTAGGTCCAGATCTTAGATACAAAATCAAGAAATAAAGAAAAATTGTTACATTACCTTAGAGTGATTCATATTATAAGTTAGAAAATAAAAAATAAAGTTAAAAGGGTAAGCATTGCAGTCAGATAAACAGATTACAGATGAACATTATAGTGTAGTAGATTAGTATTTTTATGGACAGTGTGATGCTGTAAATTGATAGCATTTCATGAATAAGCTCCATAATCATCAGCAATTTGTCACTAGTGCAGAAATCACAACGTCTGTAGAAAAAGCTGCAATTGTTATGTCCAAGCTGAATAAATGTATTGGGAATTGCAGCAACTTGACTGAGATTACCAACCTGTAAATCTACAAAGTCTGCATAATTGGCATGTTCCCCTGGAGACCTGCAAAACATAAACTGCCATGCGGAAAGACTAAATAGTTTCCAACTTTGCTGTCTAAGATGTGTCCTCAACATCACTTGGCAGGACATGGTTGCCAGCTTAAAGATGCTGGAATCTACCTATGCCATATGCTTGTTGTTGAGCTTATATTGGCTAGTCACATTAATCAAAATGGCCATAGATTTAACAAAACCACTAATATTGGCAATAGTTTATCCACCGACAGAAAATAATGAAGGGGCAATTTACAGATTCCCATCCCAGCATTAACACATTGTGCAGGGGCAGAATATTTTCACAGAATTTCACACCATTCAGTCCATATTTTTCATTGATTAAAATAGCACCAAAGTTTCCAGTTAGCGCTCCCAGTGGCTAAATCATTACAACAGTAGCTCAACATTCTAAGATTACCAATTAAAAGGTCTAAGTATCAGTGATCATTCTAATAATGTGCTTCCCTTTGTGTACAATTGATGAGTTATTATTGACTTTGTAAACTGAGCAGATCTTTACATGTGGTCTGTTAAAACATTACGTTCACCAATAATTAACTTTCAATCTTGTGGAATCAATAGTACATTGTGAATAAAAAGTGGAAATCCAAATATCATGCTGCAACTTTGCAATTCTATGATGATTCATTTCAGATTTAGAGCAGTTTAAATCCTTCAAAAATATTATTTATGTTTTAAAGGATTTTAATTTCATATGTGTACCTTGAACACAATGCTCAAAACATAAAGGAGCTGCATACAGATTTGCACCTGAAAGTCTGCAAAAAGACTTTGGAAACTTCAATCATGAAGTAACCAATTAGAGGAAAGTCAACCCCAGTCTTCAGTAAGTAGAATTGACAGAGTCTTAGCAGAGCTGCTCATCCAAGCATAGTCTGATTCTCGCATCTGCTGCTGAAGCTATCAGTAGCAAATGTCAAAAAAAAGCCTGTATTTGGAGCAGGAAGAAGCAATTGCGTAAGTAAGAAAGAAAAGTAAGTAAGTCAGCGAGTGATCTCCTCACTCCTCCATCCCTTCAGTCATTTGCTGGAAGGATGGAGGATGGGAGACTTGCTGGGAAATCTCTTGCTGGGTGGAGGACAAGGCTGGGAAGCCTTTTGACAAGGGGCAACTGTTGGAATTACCACATGCTGGGTCTGGCAGGGACCATCTGCCAGGGAGAAGAAATATGCTCTGAGGGAGAAAATCACAGTAGAAGGTGGTTCCCAATGAGGATGTTGAGGAAGAAGAAGTCCACAAGGTGGGTGGGAAGTAGGGAGGCTGTAAGGTTGTTGAGAGGGAAGCTAAAAGGGGCAAAGAGTGAGACTGAAAGATGGGGGAAAGAGATCTGCTCCAAGAATGAGGTTGCAAGGGATGAAACTTGCTGCTAAGGAGAGAGAGCAACTTTGAACCTGTTGATAAAGGAATTCTCAATTAACTACGAGCCAAAAAAGTTGAAATCATTTGAAATAAGCTGATTTCAAATTTTTCATTTACAAGTAATTAATTCCTTGTAAATGAATGTGGAATCTCCAGCTTAAGACGACATGTATCCAGGAGTTACTTAATGTGAAAAAATGTCATGATTGCTATTGTAATGAACCATTGTTTCAATTGTTGCATTTAAATCTGAGGTGCAATAAAAAGGATAACTACCTGGTTAAAGTTTTCCATCTTTGTGCATGTGTAGTGGAAATATGACCCCACCAGTGTGTGCGAGATGTACTTAGGGTGATGACTTTGTTGTGTATAGAAATGTATATCTCTTAATTTTAAAAAATATTTTATTGCTAACTTAAGTCTGTTGTGTCAATTTAAGTATTGTGTTGTCTTGGAAATTGATTTTTCTTATTGGAAGTTTATTGGAAGATTAATAATTACTAAGAGTATCAATGAAGTTCTTCTAATTCTGAGAGTCCACTTACCCCAAAAATCTTGTAAATGCAGAAAGTATTATTGCTACTTGATTGCAGCACGTACTAATGATTTAGTGAAAATGAGAAAACAGCATATGAAAACGAAAAGGTAAACTTCAAAGATTAATAAGTAGCCCTCAGAAAAATCTCAAGAGGTGCTTTTGAAATTAACATTGTGCCTTATGTGAGTGCATGATGCTCTACAGCCCTGTCTCACACTGATGAATTATAAACTACGGAAGTTTAGTTTATCTATATTACCCATTGTCCTTACTAAACTGTTACATCAGATATTGAAGTGAGCTGCATGCTCTAACAATGTTTCATTATCAGCCTGTGTAAATTGATTCTTTAATATATGTAGCTATGTTGACTTTAAGTTCAATGCTTTGAATGGTGATATTAAATTAGCCAGTTTACTTCCATAATCCATAGTAACACATTGCAATAATGAAATGAGATATTTGGCTCAACTGCTATGAACTGAATTTTCCATTGGCCAGATAATTGCTTCTGAGGTTAGATAGCAGTTGTTCATGGGGACCCTGCAGAATGTCCATTGCTGGAGGCTCCAGAGGAATTACCCAGTACATTGAATATTATGCTGGACCTTTCCTTTACTCTTGAAACCTTGTGGAAGTATCCATTTAATTCTGTTGTGTAAATATTTGCTCGGGAAAATTTAGACCATGAATAGTCTAACTCCAGAGAAGCTATTCAACTGACCCTCAACTTATCACAACTCCGACCCTGACACAACATCCTCCCCTGCTGCCACACCCAACAAATGTCCAAGACCCAACACCCCTGCCCCACCAACAGACTTGACCTTTCTTCACTTGCTACCGGTGTCAACCCTCTTCACCTGCCTTGGGACCTGAAACCCTTTCCTCCATTGTGGACCCACAAAGCCAGAACCAACACCATCACCACCCTGACCCCCTGGACTTCCTGCCAGACCTGATATCTCCAACACACTTTGATTTACCCTAAACACCCCATCATTTACTTGGCCCTCTACCCACTGGCACCCTACACTCCTCATGTCCTCACCTCACACTTACTTTATGTACTTACCATTTCTGAACAGCTATCGAAGTAGCTGTCTGTGATGCTGGACCTTTAAATTTCAATGTACCTGTAAATTTAAAAAAAGGGAGCTGTTTGCCTTCCAGAACTGTTCTACATGATGCGGAACCAAACAGAACAGGTGTACAGCTCTGCATTTCTGAAGGAGCCTTGATCAGAATGTCCTGTCAAAACTGTGGAGCTGTTTTGTTGTGTACGATTGCTACTCATTGGAAAATCCAGCCCAATGTGTCAGCATTTACTGTTCACTCAAGCAAATATTGATAAGTTTTGTTCAATACATACTTATTTTGAGAACACAGAAAAGCTGGAGAAACTCAGCATGTCTGACAATATCTGTAGTGATAGGAACCGAGTTAATGTTTCATATCTGATATGACTGTTCTTCAGAAATATTAACTCTGTTTCTTTCTCCACATTTGCTGCCAGACCTGCTGAGTTTCTCCAACACTTTCTGTGTTTGTTTCAGAGTTTCAGCATTCACAGTATTTTGCTTTTGTATTTAGTTTAACAACCTACTTTAATTGAGTTATAAGCTTTTTCTGTCTCTCAACCCATCCAGATAGGAGTATTGTACTCATTCCTAAACCATTTACAGTTACATATATTACAGTTATTTTCATATATTCTGATTGGAAAACCTTATAGACAAGTTTCCATTTCAAAATTAAATTGTGTATTTTTTTGCTATGTAATTAGCATTTGGAATTCATTAATTAAGATTTTAACAGTTATCCTACTGGACAAAAATGCTGATGATAGAATTTGCTGGAGAATTGTCCAAATTTTTTAAGGGTATCAGTATACAAATACTGATCAGAATGTTCATCGAAGTGAGCAGATGGATTTTCCTTTTAAATAATGCAGTTAGCAAATCAGCTAGCTCTGTCAGCTTCTGTCCCATCATCTGGAAAATTCCAATAATTTATGCTTTGGTGCGTACATTATATTCATTCTGATATAGAAATGGACAAAAGCAGGACCCATAAATCATATATAGCAAAGTGGTGGGATCACTGTTTTAGTTTCATCTGCTCTTATTACATTCTTAAAGAAAGCATTACCTGATCCTGGCACAAACTTCCAAACACATAACAACCCATCATTAAAACCATCTACTTACATTTCTATAACACTGCCCATCTCTATGCTATCTAGGTAGATCCGTATATCTTTCACATATGTTTTTACCTCTGGACTTGACTATTCTATTGCTGTACTAGGCAGGCTCCCATTTTCCACTATCTTAAATATCAAATCATTAAAACTCTCAAGCACATCCGAACTTACACCAAGTCTCATTGGCACATGACTACAGGGTTTGCTGACTTACAAATGCTCCTCATTGCGTATGTCCTGATCTTAAAATTTCCATCCTCATTTTTAAATGCCTCCATTAACTCACTTCTCTAATTCTCTGTAAACTCCTCCAGCCCTACAGCTTTCCAAGACATTGTGATTCCAGTAATTCTGGCTCCTTGTGCAGTTTCAATTTTAATTCTTTTACTGTTAGTGACCATGTCTTCAGTTGTTTGGGCCTTGACTCATTCCCAGAGTTTTTCTGGCTCTCCAACTTTTCCCTCCTCTTATACGACACTCCATGAGCAAAATAAATCTTATATTTGTACAGTTGTTTAATATAAAATCCCAAATACACAAATCCTATAAAGTAAGTGGTTTGGAATGGAACTTTAGTGCTTAAGGCCTGTCTAGTTTAAAACCTGGCCATCAATGAGGGAGCAATTAAAATCAGGGATGTTCAAAAGGCCATAACCAAATGGTCACATATATCAGTAAGTTGTGAAATTAGAGAAGGTTATAAAGATAGGGAGGGACAATGTCATGGATGGATTTGGAAACAAGGACAAAAATGCTAGCATTAATCACTTATTTGACCAAGCAGGTCAACAACCTGAGGAGTACGGGGAACAGGACTTTGTGCAGCTAAGGATACACACACCGAAGAGCCCTTATTATGTAATGGTACTTTGGTACCTCTGGGCCAGGGAAGACGGTTGATGTGTCATCAGCCCAGGAGGTGTGTCATAACATTTCCAAACAGGTTGACTAAAAATACACACAAGCAACAGAGCTTTGCACAATCTCAAATTCATTGATTGTGGGAGAGCAGTCAGGAGTGTATTGGAATAGTTAAATCTAGAGGTAATGAAGGAATGATTGGGTATATAAAAAAAACTCAAAAGAACTGAGGATGCTGGAAATCGGAAATGAAAATAGACATTGCTGGAAAAGCTCAGCAGATGAGGCAGCATCTGTGGAGAGAAATCAGAGTTAATGTTTCAAGTCCAGTGATTCTTCTTCAGAACTAATGGCAGCCAAGAAAAGGCTGGTATTTATGCAGGAGATGGAGATTTGTGGGGGGAAGGGGGGAGGAGTAAATGATAGGTGTAGATAGAGCCCAAAGAGAGATAAACAGTTGAACAGGCAAAGGGGTGGGTAAAGGACAGCCATGCTGCTAATGAGGTCTAATAGTAGTTGACAAGGTACATAAACCCTAAAATTGTTGAGAGTCGAGACCTCCTTTTTCAGCCTTCTGCAGGGATCATTCCCATTGGGACACCCTGGTTCACTCCTCCTTCACTCCCAACATGTCTCCACAGCCACATGGCTCTTTCCCCTACAACTGTAGAAGGTGTAACTCCTGTCTATTTACTTCCTCTTTCCTCACTATCCAAGGATCCAGGCATACCTTTGAGGTGAAGCAGCACTTTACTTGCACTTCACTCAATATAGTGTACTGCATTTGCTGCTCACAATGTAGTCTCTTCTACACTGGGGAAACAAAGCACAGACTGGGTGACTGCTTTGCAGAACATCTATGTTCAGTCTGCAAAAATGACCCTAATCTTCTGATTTCCTGCCACTTCAACACACCACGCTGTTCCCAGGCCAACATCTCAATCTCAGGCTTGTTGAAGTGTACCCATGCAGCTCAGCGCAAGGTGGAAGAACAACACCTTGTTTTCTGGTTGTGAACTCTGGACTCAATAACTTTAGGGCTTGTGGCACCTTCTCCCATGTCCTTACCCTAACACCCACACACCAGGCTTGTTACCACAGGGGCTGCTACCACATACAACCCATTGTCAGTTACTAATAGTTCCCATCAGCATCTATTCATTTACACCCTGACTGACCGTTACTCCTTTGGCTGTCCAACTGTTTTTCTCTCTCTTTAGGCTCTATCCCCACCTATCATTTACTTTCCCCCACTCTTTCACTCCAGCTTTAGCATATATGCCATTGTTTCCGAGCTACCATCAGTTCTGAAGAAGAACCACTGGACCCAAAATGTGAACTCTCATTTCTCTCCATAGGTGCTATCCCATCTGATGAGCTTTTCCAGCAATCTCTGTTTTTGTTTGTGAATGATTGAGTATATTAGCTGCACATGAGCTGAGATGGATAAAGTTGGGAGTTGTTTTGGAGGTGGAAATAAATATCCTTCAGATTGGTGCAGTTACATGGTTAGCTTGGAGCCACAAGACGCCAGGTTTGCGAACAGTCCAGTCGAGCCTCAGTTCCCAGAGAAGTATGGGGTCATCAGCTAAGTTGCAGAGTTTGGAGCAGAGACTGGAGACAATAGCTTTACTCTTCCTAATATTTCATTGGAAAAAAAATGCTGCTCCAGTACTCGATGTCAGATTAGAAGACTCATACATTAGCAATAGCGGAGGAATGAAGAAAGGTAATAAACTTTTCTCTGTTAGGAACATTTTGGTTCCATCCCAGTTCCTTTTTAAAGTGATTTATTTTTTGACCTTTCTTATGTGATGGGACATTTAATATTGTTATATTAATATATGTTTTTGATTGTCTTTTATATACATGTCATGCATCAGCTAGTTTCAAACCAAGAGGATGAAAAACAAATTAAATTGCCATCCTTTGTTCTTTCTGACTGAGAAGCCTTTCTGTGTTTTGCCTCCTCATTTTCTGAAGCAAGTACCGAACCTCTATTCTGTGTAATCTCCTGAAAATAGGTTTGATTCTGATTAATCTTATATCATGGCACTCCACCACATTTAAACAGCCAAATGCTAGAGGTATCTTTTCAATTATGAGTTTAACAAATTGTAAATAGCAGATGGATGCTCCGTGAGAAATGCTGACTTAACAGATTACTTATTATTAAATGCAATTCTTACTGTAAATATTCTTTTCCTTTCAGGTTCAGGTTCAGTGGTCGTATTCTGGGCCTCGCTCTGATTCACCAGTACCTGTTAGATGCCTTCTTCACCAGGCCTTTCTATAAGGCACTGCTAAGGCTGTAAGTGCACAACCTTTCCAAACTGCAGACGCAGCTGGCAGATTTTATAAGCAATTACACAGAGATTGCTGCAGAATAAATAACAGAATATACTTCAAAGCAAAATTCTTTGATGACATTGCCGTCATCCTATGAAAATTATAGCTCTTTAATAAACATGTTTTTACAAGCATGACTCTTTATGACTTTTAAAATCATAAAATTTCCATTTCCTGAGGCTAAACAGATGAAAGGTACAATTCCTGTGATCCCTCAGCATGCAGTCTACATTTAACACTGCGAATTCCCAGTCTGCTTTGCTGTTTCATGTTATGCATGAAATACCTCAGAACTATCTATGAAGTTCTTCAAGTAGATCATAATGCAGAGATTGTACTGAAGTGTCTTTGCAAATGCCAGCAGCTTAGCCCAACAATGCTATTGTTTTATGCTTCAATGAATGTGGAATATAGATTGTCAATTTATGGCCTACTTCACCACACATCCTCTGGTGGAGTAAGTGCAATGAAAGTTTTGCTACAAAAGTCCATTTTTCATACATTTATTCATGACGATTGCAAGGATGATAGTTAACATAATTGTACAGGTATGTTTATTGGTTTTAATGTACTTGTAAATTGCTATTAAAGTATTTTGAACGTTTGTTCATTTTGATCATATTGCTGAAAAGAAGAGAAATGCTTTCAAAGCTTTTGACTTGCATTTATTCAGGACCCCCAGGATCACAAGAATACCAAATTATAAAAGAAACAACAATTTATACTGCATAAGAATCAGGGTGTTGAATGGTTGGCAAATGAACTCTGATTGGTTGAGGCATTGGCATAAAGAATGCACCAGCAAACGGTTTACCCAAAGCTTTTGTTTAAGTTCAAGAAAGGCGATTTACAATTTACACCGAGGACTGGGTTATAGATCAATGCGATCATGACTGCTCAGACATTTCGATGCCTTTTACCCACTCCAAAGCCATAATCCTGTACACCTCTGGTAATCAGAAATCTATCGATCTCTATCTTAAACATAGTCAAAGATTAAGCTTCCCTAACTCTCAAATATATGCAACCTCTTTAAAAAAGTTAAACCTAATCGGCATCCCCTTATTTTTAATTTGTGAAGCCTGTTATTTGAGTTCCCAAACAGGAGAAGCATCTTACCTGTATCCACCCAGTTCATCCCTGGAAAATTTTGCAAGTTTCAAGGAGATCATCTCTCATTCTTTAAAATAAAGAATGTGGCCCAGTTTGCCTAACCTCTCTTTATTGGCCAGTCATAACAATCTGAAGATCAGTTCTGGTGAATCTTCAATGCACTCCCCCATGGCAATAATTTCTTTTGTGCGAGAAGGAAAGCAAACTCACCTAGCACTCCAGGTTCAAGGGGACAAAACTGCACATAGTTCACCAGATACAGTTGAATCAAGCTGAAGCAAGATTTCACTACTCCTGTATTTAAACCCTCTTGCAATAAAAAGGTGAATATTCCAATAGCCTTCCTAATAACCTGCAGGTTAGCCTTCAGTGACTTGGGCACAGAAACACCTAGGTCCTCCTATACACCTACACTTTCCAACCTCTTATCATTGAAGAAATATTCTGCATATCTGTTCCTCCTACCAAAGTGGATAACCTCACATTTTTTCACATTATATTCCATCTATCATTTTCTAGTCCATTCACTAAGCCAGTCCAAAAAAAGTATTTTACATCTTCTTCGCAACACCCATTCATTTTCAAATTTGGAAATATTACATTTGGTTCCCCACATATAGACCTTTGATATGCATTGCGGACAACGGGGAGCCAAATACTGATCTTTGCAGCATCCAACTTGTCACAGCCTCCAAAATGAAAATGTCCCATCTATTTCTGCTCTCTGTTTTCTCTGTGTTAGTCAGTCTTCAATCCATACCAGTACATTACTTCCTATCCTAAATTCTCGAATCCATCATTAAGGATGAGGTTTCTAAATTCTTGGAAGAGCAGGGTCGGATTAGAACAAGTCAACATGGATTTAGTAAGGGGAGATCGTGCCTGACAAACCTGTTGGAGTTCTTTGAAGAGGTGACAAGTAGGTTAGACCAGGGAAAACCAGTGGATGTGGTCTACCTAGACATCCAAAAGGCCTTTGATAAGGTGCCACACGGGAGGCTGCTGAGCAAGGTGAGGGCCCATGCTGTTCGAGGTGAGCTACTGTTATGGATTGAGGATTGGCTGTCTGACAGAAGGCAAAGAGATGGGATAAAAGGTTCTTTTTCAGAATGGCAGCCGGTGACAAGCGGTGTCCCGCAGGGTTCAGTGTTGGGGCCGCAGCTGTTCACATTATATATTAATGATCTGGATGAAGGGACTGGGGGCATTCTAGTGAAGTTTGCCGATGATACAAAGTTAGGTGGACAGGCAGGTAGTACTGAGGAAATGGGGAGGCTGCAGAAGGATCTAGACAGTTTGGAGGAGTGGTCCAGGAAATGGCTGATGGAATTCAATGTGAGCAAATGCGAGGTCTTGCACTTTGGAAAAAAGAATACAAGCATGGACTACTTTCTAAACGGTGAGAAAATTACAGAGGGATCTGGGAGTGCTAGTTAAGGATTCTCTAAAGGTAAGCATGCAGGTTGAGTCCTTGATTAAGAAAGCGAATGCAATGATGTCAATTATCTCAAGAGGGTTGGAATATAAAAGCACCGTTGTGCTACTGAGACTTTATAAAGCTCTGGTTAGGCCCCATTTGGAGTACTGTGTCCAGTTTTGGTCCCCACACCTCAGGAAGGACATACTGGCACTGGAGCGTGTCCAGTGGAGATTCGCATGGATGATCCCTGGAATGGTAGGTCTAACATATGAGGAACGGCTGAGGATCCTGGGATTGTATTCATTGGAGTTTAGAAGATTAAGGGTAGATCTAATAGAAACTTACAAGATAATACATGGCTTGGAGAGGGTGGACGCTAGGAAATTGTTTCTGTTAGGCGAGGAGACTAGGACCCGTGGACACAGCCTTAGAATTAGAGGGGGTAAATTCAGAACAGAAATGCAGAGACATTTCTTCAGCCAGAGAGTGGTGGGCTTGTGGAATTCATTGCCGCAGAGTGCAGTGGAGGATGGGACGCTAAATGTCTTCAAGGCAGAAATTGATAAATTCTTGATGTCACAAGGAATTAAGGGCTACAGGGAGAATGCGGGTAAGTGGAGTTGAAATGCCCATCAGCCATAATTGAATGGCGGAGTGGACTCAATGGGCCGAATGGCCTTACTTCCGCTCCTATGTCTTATGGTCTTATCCCATGTGTTTAATGTTTTAATTAACCTCCTTCCAAAATCTTAGTATACAGGTACTCCTTTATCAATGTTGTTAGTAACTTCTTCAAAAAACGCCAAATGTTTCATCAAATATGTGTTCCCATTCTATAATCCATGCTGCTGACTACGCCCAATCAGATCATTGTTATATCATATCTCTTATAATAGATATCAGCATTTCCCTATTACTGATGTAAAAGCTTCCATAGGCATGTAAGAGGAAATATTTGGCCAAACTGAATGTGGACCCATGAAAGGCAGAGTCAGAAGAGTTTATAATGGGGAATAGAGAAATGGCAGAGAACTAATTTATTATTTTGTGTCTGATTTTTATTGAAAAATATACAAGAAATCTCTCAAAACTAGAAATCCAACTGACAAAGGTAACTGAGGAGTTGAAGGAAAGGGAAGTGGACATGCAGGAAAATGGAGTTGAAAGCACAATCAGATCAGCCATAATCTACACAATAGTGAAGAAGGCTCCAAAGACTGATTGACTGACTTTCACTCCAAATCCATTGTTCCTATTAATACAGAAATTTTAATATAGTTAAACACTGAACAAAAATTAAACACTTGTTATTGGAGCACTGTTGCAAGGATATCAATCATATCCTTGTACTTTATTCTTGTCAGCATTTCAGTACTTAATGTCAGAGAGTGCTGGAAAAATCTTCACCCTTGTTGAATATTGCATGTCAGCCCAATTCTCTTCTCACAATTTTACGCACTCATTTCCAGCTTGGGTTGCTGGGAAGCATTCGGTAGATGTTAACTTCCTTCCTCACAATCTACTGATGATTACGCCAGTTGTAGCGCAACTACCAAAGTCTCTGTTGAGACTATGTAACTCAGTGCATAATGAAGATCAGATCGAATTAATTCTTGACCTACATGGGTTAGGTGCCCCCCCTCCCCCCCCCAAGGTTAAGCTTACTGAGGTATTTCGGAAAGGTAACTATATAATCTTTCTGGAAAAATGTATTTCTTTAAAATACAATAATACTATACTCTTTTCATTTGCTATTATCACTTAAATACTTGGGTTATTAAACATAATGTTCCAGAAAGGAAAATATTAATCCTTAACCATTATACAGTGAGACTCAAAAGGTTATGAAATATCAGATTTGTGACAACTGAAAGATTGATTCAGTAATTTGTGCAAAGATAGTGACCAATTAAATCAGTAATGTCCTTCTGACAAACTTCAGGGCATCACAACAAATGGAATTATTGCTTGAAGATTGGAATGTAACTAACATTAGATAAATCATTAAAAAACAGCAAAGGGACAAACTAGAAAACTAGACAAACTGCTGAACATACATTATAGATAAAGTACGTGAAGACATTCTAAGAATGGTTAATCTAACATAGAGGTTAGGTATGGTATACTAAGAGGGAGCCAAGATTGAGTTACGGACAGTGACATTGTAAATGTTTATAGGATAAGAATAATATTATCCAGTCCATTACTTCTGGGCCAGCTCTTTCCTTGTTTGCAAGAAACTTTGTTTAAACACAAGAGTGCTTTCAGCGAGTGATAGAATTTGATAACAATGGAAAATCTGAATGTATGCTAAATTTAGATTTTAACAAGTATTTATTGATTTTACTGTACAAGTAGTTAACTTATAACACAAAAGAAACATAACTGATTTGGAAGTGAAAACTAGAGGTTTGGCAATGAAATAAAATGTGGGGAGAAAAAAGAGATTTTCAAACGTTAAGGAAGGGCTTATCAATTACAAAGATCATGGAAATTATAGAAGGTGAGATAACAGTCGCTAATGTACAAACAAGAAACAAGAATAAGCTATTGTGTGCAGTTTTGGTCGCCATATTATAGGAAGGATGTGGAGGCACTGGAACTTGTGCAGAGGAGGTTTACCAGGATGTTGCCTGGTATGGTAGGAAGATCGTATGAGGAAAGGCTGAGGTACTTGGGGTTGTTTTCATTGGAGAAAAGAAGGTTTAGGGGTGACTTGATAGAGGTGTACAAGATGATTAGGGGTTTAGATAGGGTTGACAGTGAGAATCTTTTTCCACATATGGAGTCAGCTATTACAAGGGGGCATAGCTTTAAATTAAGGGGGGGTAGGTATAGGACAGATGTTAGGGGTAGGTTCTTTACTCAGCGAGTCGTGAGTTCATGGAATGCCCTGCCAGTAGCAGTACTGGACTCTCCCTCATTATGGGCATTTAAGCGGGCATTGGATAGGCATATGGAGGATAGTGGGCTAGTGTAGGTTAGGTGGGCTTGGATCGGCACAACATCGAGGACCGAAGGGCCTGTACTGCGCTGTATTCTTCTATGTTCTATGTTCTATGTACTCAGACCTTTGAGCCTGCTCCACCATCAATAAGCTCATGGCTGATCTAATTTTAACTTCAACTCTACATTTCAATCCAATAATCTTTCATCCCATTGGTAATCAATAATCTATTGATTTCTGCCTTAAACAAATATAAAACTTCTGCCTTTTGAAGAAGGAAATTCCAAAAACTCACAATCCTCCAATGGCCAAGCATGTTCTTTGTTGTGGGTAGTCTTTCTAGTCAGCCAGTTATCAGAATTTGTAAATCTAATGTAGCTGTCTGTATAACTGGAGGATTGGCTCCCTATGGTTCAGTATGTATCTGTGATAAAGCAGTCTAAGCCTGGGACTTACAGCTAAGGGATTGGAACATAAGTCTCAGTAAGAGATAATGAATCTGCAAATCATTGGTAAGTTCAACCTCTGGTATTGTTGATATTTCCAGGCAATGTACAGCAAAATAGTGGAAATTTAGCAGTTGTGGAAACTGATGCCTAAATTAAAACATTAAAGCTCTGAGGAGAGGCTGAGAAGCCAAGAAGATATTATGTTGAAGAGAAAGATTAGGAAATAATTAAGTATCCAAAATACAAAAAGGAAGAAATCAACTGTATTGTGACACTCTTGTTTGAAATTGCTACTAACTCTATAAACAATGGACACTGGCTCAAACTTCAAAGAAGGAAAGTAGTTTAGACTTTAGATTGTAAAATTTTATATATGGGATGATGACTGTATGCACTAGGCCTCCAAGGAATGCAATGGAGGCATGATAATGTGGAAGATTTTGAGAGGTTTGGATAGATATTTGAGGAGATACACAATTGAAAGAATTATTAGTTGCCTTCAAGAACCAAGCAACTGAACTGATACTCTGGTTCTGTGCTTTCCGATGAATCTTAAACAAATTTACAAATACTGAAATTCAATCATAAATTGTTCAGTTAATTAACAACCTGCTTAATTTAAATTATCTGCTATTTCCTTTCAGACCATGTGACTTGAGTGATCTGGAATATCTGGATGAAGAGTTCCACCAGAGTCTACAATGGATGAAGGATAATGACATCACTGATATTCTTGACCTCACCTTTACAGTTAATGAGGAGGTGTTTGGGCAGGTTTGTGTGGTTTGTGCCTACAACAATAACAGGCTAAACTGGCAAAGCACAAAGAATAACATTGAAGAAATAAAAACGTGACAATAATTGCTGGTCTGAGCCCACCACAATCTTTACCCTCCACATCACCCCCTCAGTACTGCCTTGCCTTTCTCTGCACCCATGATCTAACAGCAGCCGAACTCAAAGTTGGAGATAGCCTGAATCGATGAAACTCTGACTGATGAACTGTAGCAGAATCCCTGGTTCACAGCCACAACTCACTGTGCACTACAAATAAAGCTAGAAGCTTATTGAAGTTGAGCCTTGACTAACATTTTTAGGCACACATTTGGGTTTTATTCATGGGACAAGGGTGATGCTGGCCAGACCAGTGTTTATTGCCCATCCCTAATTGCCCAGATGGTGGTTAAGAGTCAACCACGTTGGAATCAAATGTAGGCCAGACCAGATAAAGATGGCCACAGACAGCAAAAAAGTAATTCTAAAGAATATTCCACTCATGTCAATCAATCCGATCTAAAGCTGCAGTTGATAAGCATGATTCTTGCAATTGCATGTGCTCAGAGACATTCTTCAATTTGTGGACAGGTTTGCAAGCTCATGAGGAAACATAGTCAATATCCTCCATAAGACCTGTGCTATATTTTATGTTTATTTTGACATAGTTTGTGAATCAATATAAGCTATAATCACTGTTGAAACGCTTTTCCAAAAGCAGCTTCTTAAACATGGTGAGTCGAAGAAAATGTTAATGTTGGTTGGATTGTCAACTCCAAAGAATATTTGGAGTGTCTCTTTTAGTAACTAATAGCCTCTTCTGCATTAAGTATATCATCTACCTATGAGGGACTATAAGGTTTCAACAAACTCCATTATTTAGATGATAGTACATGCCACATTTAGTAAATATATCTCTCTTTTGTACAGCCTATTCGTCATCTCAGACTCTTGAACATGAGCACTGGTGTCAGTGATGCATCATCATACACATCACTGTCTTCTTCCATTACATGGGAGGGTAAATGTGATAGGGTGCAGGGTAGGAGAGGGAGGCATTAAACTGATGATAAACGAAAGTGCTTCAGAAATTCAGCTCTAATCCACAGCCTTTACAGTTTTGTTGAGATGTGAAGCAAAGATGGGCACTCAACCTGTTCTCAGGAGACAAGTAATCGGCATCTTAAATATATTAACGAGGTTGGGATCCTTAAATGTATCCTGCTGTGCCTTTCAGGGCTTCCTCCAGCTCCAGGGCTGTCAGCTAGCTCAGCTAGCTGGATGGCTGGTATATGATGCAAAGTGATGCCAATGGCATGGATTCGTTTTCTACATCATGTGAGGTTACCATAAAGGACTCTCTTTCTCAACCTCAGCCATCAGCAGAGGTGTGATGACACATAGGTAAAACCAGTCGTCTCTTTCTCTGTCACTAATAAGAACAGCCATGTGGTCAGGTAGGACCATGGCAATTTTACCTGGGCCTCAGGAAACTCAGCAACTGTAGTGGGGTGAGGAAGAGCTTAGCAAGAAGACAAAAATCTCCATATCAAATCTGTGGACCAGAAGGAGCAACAATGTTTTCCACAGACACCTGTGAAACATAATCATCAATTAATTGCTATCTCTAAAAAGGCAGGATTTAACCATCGCTCTTGAGGTTCAATAGCATTATCATCACTAAATCCCCCACTATCAACATTCTAGGGTTACCATTGACTATATAAATATTGTGGCTATAAGAGCATTTGAGACTATGAAATCTGCAGTGAGTGATTCACCTCCTGACTCCCCAAAGCCTGTCCATCATCTGCAAGTCACAAGTCAGGAGTGTGATGGACTATTCTCCACTGACTGCAGATGCAACAATTCTCAAGAAGCATACACAATGCAGAACAAAACATCTTGCTTGAGTGGCAACCTGTACAAGATTGTCAACATGCACTCCCTCCACCACTGACACACAATGGAAATGGTGTGTTCCACCTACAAGATGCATGACAGTGACTCACCAATCCTCCTTCAATAGCATGTTCCAAACTCGCAAAGTGCACCACTTAGAAGGACAAGGGCATCAGGTACATGGTACACCAGCATCATCAAGTCCCCTCCAAGCAACTTTTACCATCCTGACTCGGTTCCTTCAGTTACATTGGGTCAAATGCCTGGAACTCCCTCCCTAATGGCATTGTGAGTGGCTCTATACCAATGGCTACCGTGGTTTGAGGAGACAGCTCACTAAGAACTTCTCATGGGGATTTAGAGATGGGTAATAAATGCCAGGGACACCCACATTCCATGAACTTCATGACATTCAATCATAACGGAAACAATTCGGAACTTGCTCTTTTTTTAATGATTTTCTTTTTTCTAGCCATCGTGACAGAAAGATAAATGGGAGAGTTTCTGACCTGGAGTACCTTCATTTTTGTCTTTTGTCTTTGCTTCATTTACAGTCACCTTTTTCATTCATTTCACACATGCTCTTTCTGTCTCACTGTTACAAGTAACATGGTCCTGCAGTTCAGTATTACAGTTCAATCTGTGTCAGTAAGGAGAAACAGTTGATGCGTGATCCAACATCACAACTATCTGACTCAAGTTTTGCAACAGTACTTAATACCACTACTTAATACATTGACAAACCCTTCAAAAACTCATTCCGTGGTGTAGGTCTGCCTTCCACTGATTCCCTTCTGGTGACTTAATGAAGCTGTCATTCCCAGCTACTGCAATACATCATGGGAATAGGCTTTTGCCATGCCAACGGTTGAAGTCAAGACAACCAATTCCCTGAGGAACCATTGCAATAAGAAACCACGAAACACAGAGAAACCCTTAATGATTCAGAATTGTTTTTTCTTTAAATTCTGTTATAAATTCAAACAATTCTAATGTTTTTCTTCACTTTTCTTAGCAAATAATAACTTTGCTTCTCATAGGTCACAGAACGAGAACTCAAGACAGGTGGAGCCAACATTCAAGTATTGGAGAAAAACAAAAAGGAATATATTGAGCGTATGGTGAAGTGGAGAGTGGAAAGAGGTGTTGTTCAGCAGACTGAAGCCTTGGTTCGAGGTTTCTATGAGGTAGGTGGAAGTACCTGGGCTGGCTGTAGTTAGACTGAACTCAGTTTTCTAGTTTTCCTCCAATTATATAAATGAAGACATTTTGCACCCCTAATCTGTTCTATGAATAAGCAAATTGCAGGACCTGAATCTCTATTTCTACCCGACTCCACCCTACATTTGTCACCAACTTCACATAACACCATCAGCCTCTCCTCCTCCATCCACCACCATCCCACAGCCAGAACTCTCTCATTCAACCATCATTTCTCTCTCTCTCTCTCTCTCTCACTCAGATACACACATACACACAAAGCCACACACACACACATACCTTTCAACCCTCAGCACAAACTGAAGGCTGTGATTGGTTGGTTATCCAATACCTGCAGTCCTGTCACTCAGTCTATGCTACTGAAAGTAAGGAAACATGATTTGTAAAACCACATCAAACTGAAAACTTCAATATTGAACAGAACATTTTTAAATACCATGATTCCCATTCAGAACTCTGAAATTGATTACACAGGCATCTAATGAACATCATGACTAATGGAAGTTATGAAACACAAGTAAGTTTCTGATATGATGCATCAGTCTTTATTACTTTGTTTGGCATAATGCTGCAAGTGTAATGTGAAAATAAGATTTTTTTTAAAATGTTGCACTTGAACAAGTCTGGGAGTTGGCTGGTATAATTGGCTACTTTTATAAGCAGTTCTTTTCTATATTTAGTCATTGGACAAAAGGGGATAGAGAGGAAATTTTGATAGCGGTGTACATGATTATGACAGACTTAGACAGAGCAGATAAAGAAAAGCTATTCCTATTAGTCTAAGGTGCAAGAATAGGGGCATAGATTGAAAGTTTTGGACAAGCAATGTTTGGGAGTGGAGAGGCGGTTGTATGAGCAAGAGATTTACTACCCAGCAAGAGGTAATCATCTGGAACACACTGCTTATGAGGGTGTTGAATGCAGAGAAAAATCAATGAATTCAAGAAAATATTAGATAAGCAATTGAGGGAAATTAACTTGCAGGAACAATGGGGACTGAACCAGAGATTGAAACTGACTGGATTGCTGTGCAGCATAGTCGTCCTCCCTCTGTGTTGAAAAATCTCTGGTGTTGAACCAAAAATTGTGTGTTCTCAAAAAACATGCACCCTGTCAAAATTTCTGAATGCCTTTAGAAAGTTTCAGTATGCACTTAAGCCATTGCCAAAGCTGAAGGGCCAGAAATAATAGTCAGAAATTAAAATAATGGACTGCTGTTCTTGCATGTCCCCACTTAAATTGCCAGCAAGCAGAAGGTGTTCTTTATGTGGGATTCCCCTTTTTTTCAGTCAGGACCCCACTGTCAAAAGCAAGTCCTGAACCTGCACCACACTAACAGCAGTCACCTGCAGTAACTTTAGCTTGTAGTGACTAACTATTCAGCAGAAGCACCACTCACCATGCATTTCAGAGAGGTGGGTGGGCACTGAAAGATGGAGAAGGAATAGAAGAAACTGCAGCCTGCTCTTGCAGCTGAGGGAGAGGCAGGAAATCTCCATCTCAAGGTGCACTTCTAATAGATTTGAAATTTAAAAACTGGCCACTGGGGAAAGCCCTTCACAAGTTGCCTGTGGCTACAGGTCTCAACGGCATACTGGAGGCAATTGTCTTGTTCCCACTGCCGCTGGGACCCACAGGCCGAGCCAAAGCTTTCCAGTCTGCCTTTAAACATTGACCTTAACTGGACTTTTAATCTTTTCAAAAAACTGCCTATTAAGTGTGAGCAGGTAGTTGTTCCATGTCTGATCCAAGCTGCTTGACTATAGTTCAGAGACAGAATGGTCCTGGCAAACTGGCAAGATGGCCAGTAGTATCAAACTACCCACCCTACTAAACTACCCACCCTACCAAACTACCCACCCTATCAAACTACCCACCCACCAGCCTCAGTTCCTGCACCCATTGACACTAAAACTCTTCCCATGGAGGTTGGGCGGGTGGGGTGGGGAATGTCACCAATTATTCGTGTAAGGGACCACATGTCTCTATCATCTGGAATCCAACTTCTTTCTCCTGGATACCCCAGTCAGCGTCACAACCTACGTCAATTGTCAACTCAAGACAGAAGGTGGGCTGCAAGAGTATTTCACAGAATCATAGTCCAAGTTCAAACCATCAACTAGCTTATTTATATAAAATGTACGAATGAAGAGTATATTGATTCCAATTTATCTGCACACTTCAAATATGTAAAACAATAAAGAGCGAACTCATTAGCTTTGGAATAAGGGCTCAGTGTTCCGAGTTAAAATTTGGAAGGTGGTCCATGAAATAACTCCACAGAGGCTGGTATCCCATCACCAAGTACCCTTTATTTACATGTGCACGGTAGTTGACACTGGTCTGGCTTCCTCAGAGCCAGCTCTCAGAGTGAGCAGAACCTCTGCCATTCTATTTATATCTGTTAGCTGGGGCTCCCTGGTTGGACCAGATTAGCAGCTCTCAATCAGGGGACTCATATTTTATAAAGTCCCAACTGGCTGACCTTGTTACAATCACGACAGTCCAAATTCTCAAATCTGGGATAGTTCACGCTGTTGTTACAGGAATACAGATCACAATCTGTGTCTGAGAGTGAAAATGTAGGCAATATGGGATTGGCCTCTTTATTGTCACAGAGATAAGTCTAGTTCCCCTGAGCTTTCAGCCACATGTGAAGTACATGCGTACTGTCTGAGGCACCTTACACTTGATGTAGTTAAACTCATCTCTCCGCTGAATTAATAAAAATAGAATGATACCATATCATTGCTTGTTTATTTCCTGTTGTACTTTTTCACAAGAGTTGTCACAATTTATATTTTCATTTTGGGAAAGCAAATCTTAATAGGACTTACACACTTAATGGTAAGATCCTCGGGAGCATTGCTGAACAAAGAGACCTTGGGGTGCAGATTTATAGCTCCTTGAAAGTGGAGTCGCAGGTAGATAGGATCGTGAAGAACGTGTTTGGTATGCTTTCTTTTATTGGTCAGAGTATTGAGTACAGGAGTTGGGAGGTCATGTTGCGGCTATACAGGACATTGGTTAGGCCACTGTTGGAATATTGCATGCAATTCTGGTCTCCTTCCTATCGGAAAGATGTTGTGAAACTTGAAAGGGTTCAGAAAAGATTTATAAGGATGTTGCTGCAGTTGGAGGATTTGAGGTATAGGGAGGGCTGAATAGGCTGAGGCTGAGGGGTGATCTTATAGTGGTTTATAAAATCATGAGGGGCGTGGATCGGATAAATAGACAAAGACTCTTCCCTAGGGTCGGGGAGTCCAGAATTAGAGGGCATAGTTTTAGTGTGAGAGGGGAAAGGTATAGAAGAGACCTAAGGGGCAACTTTTTCATGCAGAGGGTGGTACATGTATGGAATGAGCTGCCAGAGGAAGTGGTGGAGGCTGGTACAATTGCAACATTTAAGAGGCATTTGGATGGGTATATGAATAGGAAGGGTTGGGAGGGATATGGGCCGGGTGCTGGCAGGTGGGACTAGATTGGGTTGGGATTTCTGGTCGGAATGGATGAGTTGGACCGAAGGGTCTGTTTCCGTGCTGTACATCTCTATGACTCTATGCTGGTTTCGTATTATCAGCAAAACTCAATATTGTTCTCTCAACTAATTCTTGTTCTTTTATTCTTTTTCCGTGTTGTACATCTCTATGAGTCTATGGCTCTAAGTGAGTACAGTGTCAACAAATATTCATATGGAACATCATTCACCATATATTACTAATCAAAGAAACAATTCTTTGGTTTGTGACTTTCAATTAATTCATTCTTGTAAGACTCTACTTAGTCCTTTGCTTCTTCAGATTTGACAAAGGCCTGTAATTCAAAAAGAACTCTTCAGAGGCCCTTTAATAGTTTGTCAACGTGCTGTCCGTTCTGTTGTTCCACTTCCATGCATTTCTTTTCAATTTCTGCTGTCGTCTGTTCCTTGGATCCATCTAAATTCATACTGAAATCTATGCCTATAAGCTTTTTCATAAATTCTCTGCCTGAGGGTAAGTCCTTGATGATTATTTGCCTAACCAGAGTGCAATGCCACGATTTCTACTACAGCTAGGTTGCGGATGCAGATCTTAGATAAAATAGGGACTAAACCCTGTGTTACTGGTATCAATCTGATCCACACATTAGTTACCTAGACAACTGAATGAACCAGCTCCACCAATGAGCTGATCTGGGAGAATGGATTAGTCAATATCTGAATCCATCAGAAACTCTTCAAAAGTCATTCTAATCGAAGCTATGTCAAAAGAAGGACATTTTGATTTAGTCATTTAGCCAATTTAGATTATAAGTTTTTTGTTTACTAACAACAATGTATTTGAATCAAAAATTCAAAATTAGTCATTCTCCAATTCTTCATGCATATAGTTATTTTATTCCATTATTCAGTCACATAGAATCGAGGCTGTATGGAATATTCTTGCAGCTGTTCATGCAAGAGGCACAATATTTTGCTAGAATCCAGTGGAAAATCTGATTACATCTCTCTATGGTGGTTTCCATTATCACATTTCTTTCTGATACATATTAATAATTCATGCCTAGGTAAACAGGGCGTAACAAAGCATCCAGAACATACATAACTTGGAAACGTAGTAAACAATGAGCAGGACAAGAAAAGATTTTAAGAAGTTATAGGCTGGCAAAGTGGGCAAACATAAGGAGGCTGGATTTTCAATGTGAGATCATGAATTTGATGTCCAGATCTTTTCCAGGTCCTAAGCTTGCAGTATCTCTATACTGCTGCACTGATGATTTTCCATTTGCAAAGCCCTTAATTGGGCCAGAGGTGAGCCCAACGTCTAATGGGTGAAACTGGTGCTGCCTAGAGGATAGAACTGGTCCTTGAGTGCAATGATCCAAAGAAGACGTCAGAAATGTGTGGACTTGATCTGGACTTTCAGATTGGAACAGGCAGGAGACCAGAGGGCCAACAACCTCACAAATGGCCAGATGGTTAATCACACTTACAACGCTTATTTATATAGCACCTTTTAATGTAATGACATTCCATAGGCACATTATAAAACAAAGTAAAGAGATAGTAGTTAAATGACCAAAAGTTTAGTCAAAGAGATCACCTTTAAGTGTCCTAATACAGGAAATGAGGTAAAGAGGTAGAGAGGTGTAGAGAGGGAAATACATGATTGTAGGGTCTGGGCGGCTGAAAATATGATCAATTGTGGAACAACTATGATTGGGATTGCACAAGTGGCCAGAATTCAAGGATAGAAATGTCTTGGAGGGTTGTGAAATTGGAAGAGGTCACAGAGGTAGGGAGAGGCATGACCAAGCAGCAATTTAGTCTAAAGGATAGAATCTTCCATTCCTGCAAATTGCAGGCCGAGAGGTGGAATGTGACCTCTCAGAATGCCCAAATTAAGATCTGGGAAGGAAGACCCAAGCTTGAACTTGCCGTCCCACCACTAATTAATGGTCCATTAATGACAAAGTGATTGGGAAAAAAATTGGAGCCAACATGAGGGAAATGTTTTTACACAGTGAGTTTCTAATGATCTGGAATTATCTATCCCGAAAACGTGATCGAAGCAAATCCAATAGTATCATTCAAAAGATAATGGGATACACAGTTGAAAAGAAAACAATGGCTCAACTATGAGAATAGAGTAGAATAAACAGCTAACTTGATAGATCTTTCAAAGACGCAACACATGATGGATTGTAATGTCTCCTAATCTGTATGTTTCCATAATGCTATGATTTTCAGTAAACTTATGGCAGTGTGCCAGGAATGGTTCTGGGACAATTTCTAATCTTCATCAAAGATACTAATGAACAAACTGAATTTCTAATGCTATGCTCTTATTATCTAATGGTCCACATATTACCAGGTTTAGCAAATGTATTCAAATCTTTTGGGAAGGAAGAAGAATTGTTCCGTATAAGGAATTCCTGGCTACAAAATGAGGGAGTGGCAAGCAGTGTTAAGATGACATTCCTTCCCCCTGCCATCCTTTACTTTCCTGAAGAAGGGCTTATGCCCGAAACGTCGATTCTCCTGTTCCTTGGATGCTGCCTGACCTGCTGCGCTTTTCCAGCAACACATTTTCAGCTCTGATCTCCAGCATCTGCAGCCCTCACTTTCTCTCAAATCCTTTACTCCCTCCCAGGGATAAAAATGAATCAATCCTGCTTTGTTCTCAAGAGACCTGATGCAAGGACCTAACTGAGAAATCAGAGGTAGAAATTTAAGATAGTGATTAGGAGTTTCTTTTATGGAAAAGATTATCAAGGCATGGCATGACTTACCAAAGCCAACAATAGAAGCAAATTTATAATCAGTTTTAAAAGTGAATTGAGGAAATATTTTTTTAAAATCTTGTTATATTACAAGGTAAATGCAGTAGTTCTCTCAAATAATCAGCAAAAGCATTGGACCAGATGGTCTCATTCTTTAATCCTCTGTATTATTCTGATGTTACATCACATGCAATTAACTCTAGCCTATACGTAATATTTTGCAATTGTTCTTCGAATGAGGGGGCAAAATTATTCTCCACAGATTAACCTGTCTGCTATAATCTCCATATGTGTTAAAGACTTTCAGTAAGTTAACAGTAAATTTTGTGCTACAGGTGGTGGATTCACGACTTGTATCTGTATTTGATGCCCGAGAGTTGGAATTGGTCATTGCAGGAACAGCAGAGATTGACCAAAATGACTGGCGCAACAATACAGAATACCGGAGTGGTGAGTATACCTTTACTTCTCAGTCCTCAATAGGTGACAGTTAACATTATTTTTTCTGGTCAATACATTTGACACAGCAGATAACTAATTCCAGCTGGAATTGTGCAATACATGATACTGTGCAATCCAAACTTAACTAAATGCAGGATATAAACTTAAACGGATGATTCCTTCTTCCAAGGAAGCTGCGATCCAAAAAATGGCAATAATTTTACGGACAACCTAATGCTGTTTTCATGAAAAAGTTACAGGAGCATTTCTTCTGTTTCCTGTTTGGAGCAAAATTGTAATCATGTGAATCGTACAGGAAAAAGTAATCCATGTGTGGCTAACTAAAGAGCTAATAGATTAAAAAGATGATGTTTTCAACATTGCCAAGAAAAGTAATAAACCTGAGCATGGAAGGATTTTAGGAACCAGCAAAGAATGGTCAAAAATAAATAAAGGGGTAAATAGACTGTACAGGAAATTAGCAAGAAATATTAGAGTAGATTGAAAAGGACGTGTAGAAAAGCTTGAAAGAACAAGTACAGTGGCACAGTGGTTAGCACTGCTGCCTCACAGCGCCAGACACCCGGGTTCAATTCTGTCTGTGTGGAGTTTTCACATTCCCCCCGTGTCTGCGTGGGTTTCCTCCAGGTGTTCTGATTTCCTCCCACAGTCCAAAAAATGCGCAGGTTAGGTGAATTGGCCAGGCTAAATTGCCTGTAATGTTAGGTGAAGGGGTAAATGTAGGGTTGCTCTTCGGAGGGTCGGTGTGGACTTGTTGGGCCGAAGGGCCTGTTTCCACACTGTAAGTAATCTAAGAAAAGGAAGACAATAGTGAAATTAAATGTGGGTCTCTTGGAGGCTATGGCAGGAGAAATTACAATTGGAATTAAGAAAATAGTAAGGATGGCAAATGTTTGAGCTGGATTTTTAAATGGGTCAGGGTATGGGTAAAAGATGGTAAGTATGCAACATGGCACTATTGTTTTTATATGCTGGTTCATCACTACATACTGCAATGTGAGCAACCTCAGGTCAGGGCAAGCACCAATATGTTGTGTATCTCTCCCCACTATGGACCTATGCTGGGTCCCAAATGCTACTGCTGCTGACCTTTTACTCGATGGCTCTCCTCCAGAAAATGGGCACCTGTGGCCTTTAAGACAGAAACACAAACTTACTTGTGTTTATGCCTTGGCTAGTGGATCTGCCAATCACACATTTGCCTTCCAGAAAGGATACCCATATACCATCCCAAGATTGAATGATGAGCCTATCCGCGAGGCTTTGTTTGGCTGAAGGTTTGAAAATCTTCATGTGCATTCTTAAAGCAGGGTTGGAACACAGAAGTAATCCCTATCTCCAATTCCTGAAAAATCCAGATCTTTGTATCTGCATTCATAATAACAGACACAATAAGTATTCCACAAAAAAATGGAGAATCAAGATACTTGTGAGATTAGTGAGAGCAATTTAACATCAATAATGCAATAAAGGAAACATATTGGAGAAATTAACAGGCTAAAAATTGACTAATCCCCAATATCTGATGGCCTATATTCTAGGGTTGCGATTGTAGTAGAGATAATGCCCTAAAACATCACTTTGTGGACAGAAGCAGGAAATTATGACTGCTTCCAGGAAGGTACAGTCACTGATCTGTATTTTTATTGGTGATTCCCGCTAATTGGTATGGATATTGTTTCCCTACCTAATTAAAAACAGAAAGTGGGTTCTCAAAGTCTTCATAGACTTTGCTGCTTGAGAGGAGCAGATACAGTAAAGGGTAAGTAACCAAGAGAACGCTCTAATATGACAGCATATTCTTATTAGAGACAAAAATTGCAGATGTTGGAATCCAAAATAGACAAGCAGGAGGCTGGAGGAATGCAGCAAGCCAGGCAGCATCAGGAGGTGGAGAAGTCGATATTTCAGGTGTAACCCTTCTTCAGGACTGGGGGGTGGGTGTAAGGGGAGCTGCAGATAAAGGGGATGGTGGGAGCTGGGGGATGAAGTGGGGATAGATGAAGGCAGGCAGAGGGTATGACCTGCTTGGCCAATGGGAGGAATGAATCCAGTAGGTGGCAGGAAGGAGTGGAAGAGATGGGGAAGGGCTGGGAAGGGAGTCGGGGGATGGGAAGGGAGTCAGGGATGGGAATTGGAGAACTCAATGTTGAGTCAATCGTGCTGTATGCTGCCCAGGCAGAAGATGAGGGGTATTGTTCTTCCAATTTGCGGTTTGGTTTTTTTTGTGGCAATGGAGGAGGCTGAGGATGGTCATGTTGGAAAAAACAATGTCATCCCTCTCAGCCACCTACTAGATTCATCCCTCCCATTGACCAACCAGGTTGTACTCTCTGCCTGTCTTCACCTATCCCCACTTCACCACCTGCCTCCCCCAACCCTTTATGTGCAGCTCCCCTTACACTACCCCCGGTCCTGAAGAAGGAGTACCTCTGAAACGTTGACTTCTCCACCTCCTGACACTGCCTAGCTTGCTGCATTCCTCCAGCCTCCGGCTTGGCACATGCTTATTGGCTTTTTGAAAACTTTCAGTGAATCCAGGAAAAGGAAAGACTGGTTTCCAAAATTCTGATAGGCCTGCAGTGCATCTTCAGCTTTTTCCACTTTTGTTTAAGCTTTCCAGTACTTGCACCTTTTAATGTCCAATATGATTTTATGATTGAATTTGTCCCAATTTAGATCCAAAATCAGCCAAATTTACTGTCGAGCATTTTATGTAGGATCCACAAATGAACAGAGAGATGACTTTAAAACTGACTAGATTGACACTCATGTCCCAGACATGAAAGAGTATTCCATGAACCAACTGCTTCATTGGTTCCATACTGTATTTGGATTTAAACATAATGATTCCCTTTGTCTTATCTCCTTTAGTATCAATTTTGGTTTGTAGTCTGCTCACTTCTAATTGAGAATGGATTCAAGCCCCACTCCTGTGCCTGAGTGTACAATTTAGGATGCTGCTGCAAAGAGACATACCGAGAATTAAACATACGCTGTCATTGCCTGTTCCATTAATTCAGGTGAATGGTGCAATGTGAAGCCTTTCTGCCCCAACTGGTTTAATCAGTCATTTGCCTTGATGCTGTTTATAAAATCCTGTTATCAACAAAATAGCTCCCACATTTGCCTGCTCAACAAAGGTATTTGCATTAAAAATGGAGTTTTGCCTGGGAAGCATTTTGAGATTTTTCTAAGAGATGGGGAGTAAGTTCAAATAGTTATTTATGTTGATTATTTATAAATGCACTGCTGAGATCATTTCAATTTCCAACTCACTTCCCAAACACAATTCATTTCGACCACTGCTAAACCTTGCCTGCAATTGTGGCTACTCATATTTAATATTACAAGTCGAACTATGAATTTTATTTTGCAATCAAATTATCCGTATTAAAAATAATTCACCATTTGCTCAATCTCATTAGATCTTCTAAATTACAACTGCATCTCTAAAATATTGTGGCTTTCTACACAATTTACTCTCAGATTGATAACTACTTAGTGCCTTCTCATTTCCATGATGATTAATAGAGACAGAATGAGCAGTGGACACAATGCTAATCCCTATGTATCTCCATGCTATAATGTTCTTTGTGACCCATCATGTCGAGGTTCTCATTCATGATTATTTTCCTACGTCTCTCTTAATCCCATAAATCTTCTGCATCACAGCAAATCTTTTGTTGTGAGGTGATTATGTTGCTATTTTAGCAAATCACAGTGATACATATCATGCCCTGAAGTCCATATACCATAACAAGAATGTCTAAATTACTTCCAAAGGTTCAAATACTACAAAATTGTGGATACACAATATTTTGATTTAAAGTAATTTTCCTACACATTATAAATACGGTTTATAATCAATTAAATCTGTTTTCTACAAAACTGAAAGAGATGTGTTTACATTTATGCATTCAAATCTCTTATGCCTTACATCTGTGCCATCTTAGTCCTCTAAAGAAAAGTGGAAGTGTTAATCAAGACAATTGTTAAAGCTCAGACCTAGTAGGATGATCCTGCTGACTGATGTTACAAAGGTAATTGCTGATCATCTGTTCTTACCTGTGCCCCTTCCTCAGGTTACCATGATGGTCACATTGTAATAAAATGGTTCTGGACAGCTGTGGAACACTTCAATAATGAACAGCGGCTTCGACTTTTACAGGTACACAATAGCGGTGATTGCAAACAAAGTCTTTCTTCAATATCATGTGGTTCCAAGGTCTGGGGATTAATGTCAACAATATTTGCTAACATATGTTGTTAAGCATTTATTTAATGTTTCTTACAGCTCTATTTTTGTAAGGGAAATAATCTTCTTATTTTAAATAGGTTAATAGTTCTGTTAAAGTCGTAGACTGATGTTATAAGAGTACATTTAACATCTGCCAATTAATATTACATTTGTTAATTTATAACCTGGAATGTTAATGACAAGTCACAATATTGATTGCAAGAACAAAGCAGCTCTGCTGATTAAACTATTTTATGACTATTAATGTTGACTCCCTTGTGTAGTTGTGACCGTACATCCAAATATTCATGTGCAAAACAGATTGGTCAAAGGGAAGGCAAGATTGGGAACTATCTTCAGACTTGGCCTACTGTATAATATTGTTTATATTAAGACGAAATGTAACAATAAATGGTATTCCAAAATATATTAGGCTCTAATTTTATTGTTACAATACTGAAAGACTATTCCATGAACTCTACTGCCGAGTACTAGTTGGTCTACTCCACATGCTTCTCTGCAAATATTTCTAATAATCATATGTTTAGACTTTAGGCTTCTCACCTAGCTGTTGTTGCTCTTAACTGAGCTCACACTATGCTATTTATGCCCAGTGAAGAGCAGTCCTGTGACATTATTACAAGGCTGCTCCAGGGTCCTAAAGCCTTTAGACAACTCAAGACCAAGTCTGCCTGAATCTCAGTACAAAATGAGGTCGGACAAACAAATGCTACATTTCTAAAGATGTTTATATAATGAGTTTCAACCTATAGGACATGCAAGTCACACTTTCTGTAAATGGAATTTATGTCTGTGCGTTTATCTTTTTTTTTAACAGTTTGTAACAGGAACATCCAGTATACCTTATGAAGGCTTTGCCGCACTTAGAGGGAGCAATGGACTGAGGCGATTTTGCATCGAGAAATGGGGCAAAGTAACATCACTGCCAAGGTATTTGTCAAGAAATTGCAAAGAATTAATGAACATATAGTTTACATGTAGCAATGGCCTAGATGCTTTGTACGTAAAAATTCTGTAGGAAGGTTTTAATGACAAAGAGTACTTGATTGCTCAAAACCCCACATCATTGCTGCTTCTTATGTATTTGCTGGGAGACATTTCAGCTCTCCTCCCCCTTTAAGAAAGAATTACAAGTTTATACCCAGGGATTAATACTAATCAGCAATTTGGCTAACTTACTTTTTACCATTCTTGAAGTAAGTAGAAAAATAAGGCAGCAAATGTTTTTGGTTTATTGTCAGAGACATCAAGAACTAACATTTATAACAATTTATAGAAAATGGAATCATGGTGTATGACTTCCAAGTTTAACAGTAAATTACACTGGGGGTATAATTTCTGCTCTGCTCTATTTTTAATGAGTGAGTTAATTCATTCGTATTAAGTCTTTCTTTAAATCTTGAACAGTTAAAAAAATCTGTTCAAAATACATGACTTAATGTCTACATAAAGCAGTACAGTTAGGAATTAACCCCAAAACATACTCATTGTGGCAGTAATTAAGGGTTTCACTATAAATTGTAGTAATGACTAATTTAAAGCTCAAATACAAAGGAGAAATATTAATGAATTTCTTAAGATCATCAAGGAAATAGCTCATAATTTCTAGTGGGTCAGGGGTTGAGTTCCAGTGGTAAGGAATGGGACCAAACTTTGCAGAAAATCAAGTGGGATTTGAAAATATCAAAGCCCAGATTTTTGCCACAATGCAGAGGCACTTTTTCATTGGAAAAATGAAAGGTCCTACCCCCAAACGTGGCACTACCTATTTTCACAGGAGCAGGAATAGGGTTGGGGCATCTTTTGTGCATTTGCTGGAGCCATTTGGCCATTCAAATCAGCAGCTGACTCTACTGGACCCTTCTCCTTGTGTGAAACTTGAAGTATACGGATCAGACCTGGTAAGAGCAGTTCTGAACTTTCATTTAGATTTCCAGGTTACCCCTTTAGTCCAGAGTCGCGTCCAGTTAATTTAATGTACTTTTGGTAGAAGTCAGGCCACATTTGAGGTAAGTCAGATATCCTTTTGAATTGTTAGACATTAGCATTAATGGATGTAAAAACTTCATAAACCCATTAATGTTAAGCTCTTTGGATCTGTCAGCAGACCTGTGAAAGTCAACTCTCAGAACTGTCAGAAGCACCTGACAAAGGAACTTGTCAAAAGTACCATATGATCTGTCAGAGAGATCTGTTGAAAGTGTGAAGAGATCCTTTCAAATGGAGCTGTCAAATATGTAAAGAAGCCATGAAAAGGGAGCTAAGCTGTAAAGGCATTTAAAAATCCCTTCCTTTAAATCTTTAAACAAAATATCTGGACTGTTTAAAAAGAAAAGACTATTTGCTATTTCACTTGGTCTGTTGACATGGCCTTAAAATTACCACCATTGAATTAGGGCTGCATTAGTAACTTTAAAGCTGCTCATTATCACAGTAGGATGCCTCTAGTTTCTCAGTTTATTGGGTTATAGGTTTTGATGTGTGACGGTGAATTTCAAATTTTGTTCTCATGAAGGATTATGTACTTTAATGAAATATTTGTTGTTATGAAGGTTTTATTTATTTAAATGAATCCAAATTGAGTTTTATTTCAATATAGCAAGGTCTGTAATAGGCACTTACATTGATATTTTACAGAATTTTATTTAGTCTCATCTCTGCATGAGTCTGGCCATGATAGATACAAAGTGAGTTGGTCTGATGTGTATAAGGACAAAAGATGGGGGAATGTTTGAGCAAAGTCATAGAGTCATACAGCATGAAATAGGCCCTTTATTTCAACCCGTCCATGCCAATCAAGTTTCCTCAACTAAACCTATTCTACTTGCCTGCATTTGACCCATATCCCTCTAAATCTTTCCTGTCCATGTATCTGTGTAAATATATTTTAAATAGTACAATTGTACCTGCCTGTACCACTTCCTCTGGCAGCTTGTTCCAGAGATGCACCACCCTCTGTGTAAAAATGTTCCCACTGAGGTCTCTTTTAAATCTTTCCACTCCTGCCTTAAACTTATGTCCTCTAGTTTTGAGTCCTCATACACTGGGGAAAAGACCTTAGCTATTCACTTTATCTATGCCCTGCGTGATTTACAAACCTCCATAAGGTCACCCCTTCAGCCTCCTAAGCTCCAAGGAAAAAGTCCCAGCCTATCCAGCCTCTCCTTATAACACAAACCTTCCTGTCTTGGTAACATCCTTGTCAATCTTTTTTACATCCTTTCCAGTTTACTAACATCCTTGCTGTAGCAGGGCTACCAGAATTGTATGCAGCACTCCAAATGTGGCCTGAAATGTCTTGTACAGCCATAACATGATGTCCCAACTCCTGTACTCAATGCTCTGACTGGTAAAGAGAGGTTGGTACTAAGTTGGTATAGGGACTGTAAAGGTAATGGGGTGGGAATGGAGCATGGTTGGCACAGAGAGCATGAGAGAACTTTGGGAATGTGCAGAAGGGCAAAAAATGGAATAGAGGGCACGAAGAGCCATGGGTTGACATGGTTAGGGGGTAAAGAATGTCATCGGAGATGAGGGCTGGAGGGATATTTTACTAAAATTCAACATATGCCAGTGTACCAAGACAAGCCATGCACACAGCCCACATCTGCTCTTGATAGCCTGCACACTCATTCCTGAGTCACCAAGCCTGTCTCCCAGGGAACTGTCCTCCCAAATCAAATATGCAACCTTCCTGGCCACTTTTTCCATGGTAGGGTTTGCAGAGTGAAGAAAGATGTTAAATTTGAAAGGATGCAGAAGAGATTTACAAGGATGTTGCTGGATTTGGAGAGTTTGAGTTACAGGGAGAAGCTGAATAGACTGGGGTTTTTTTCCCTGGAGCATCAAAGGCTGAGGGGTGACCTTATAGATGTTTATACAATCATGAGGGGCATGGATAGGGTGAATAACCAAGGTTTTTTTCCCCATGGTAAGGGAACCCAAAATTAGAGGGCATAAGTTTAAGGTATTGGAGAAAGATTTAAAAGGGACCGGGGGCAACGTTTTCATACAGAGGGTGGTGTGTGTATGGTATGACCTGCCAGACGAAGTGGTGGAAGTTGGTACAATTATAGCATTTAGAAGGCATCTGGATGGGTTGATGAGTAGGAATGGTTTAGAGTGATATGGGCCAAATGCTGGCAAATGGGACTAGACTGGTGTAGGATATCTGGTCTGTGTTCGACTTGAACCAAAGGGTCTGCTTCCGTGCTGTATAATTCTATGACTCTAAGTGTCCCAATTCTATGCTCCTAACTCAGAAGGGAAAATCCAATCACAAGTCTCCACTTCAAGGATGCAATTATGAGAATTCCCACGGGAAAAGAGACCAAGTGGAAGTCTTACCTTTCAAACTGGGAGATAGTGAAGCCAGCAGCTTGGCAACACCCTGCTCCAAAGAAAGTAATGGATCTCAGATGGGACAATACCTATGTCTTAAGGCTGAATCCTTCCCAGTGAAGCTTTTCCTTTGCTACTGTGTACCTCAGCCAAATTGACTGTGGGATCATGAAATTGCCAGTGTTGCAGCTTTCCTGCTGTCATCAACCTAAATAGCCCACAGACTTAACATTGTGTTTGCAATTTACTTTTAATTTATTGGGTTCTTGTGTGGATATCAGAGTTATTGAAGAGTGGGCAGCAGGGGAATGTTTACACTTCATTGCAGTTATTGAGCCTTAAAAAGAAAATTCTGTGCCAAAATAAAACGAAAGATAAATTAGACTTCAGGTTCTCATGTACAGCAAATTGTAAATCGAAGCAGGTATTTGCTTTTCTGTCAGCTGAGTGCACTTTTAATCTCCACTGTCAATTGCGCAGGGATTATGACAAAGACTGAACAAGCAAAAGATTAGTGAGAGATGACAGTTACCTATTTAGATTTACAGAGCAGAACAAATTGAGGAAGTTAAATTAATAAAAAAATTATGTTTAAAGAACCAGACCCCACAGTAGCTAAACACCACAGAATACAGCAGACAATTTTACACATGTAATGACATCTTAACTGACTGCTATAAACATATGGCTTTTATGTTTTTTAAAATGAAAGCTTCTTAATTAAAGCATCAATATTTCACTTAGTTGCACATAAAAGCACAATTTATTTTGAAAATAATTATTATTGTTCAACCTTCACTGTCCCCAGTCATATTTCCATTTCTGAATTGAAAATCTAAGTATATTGAGAATCAATGTCACAAACACTTCAGAAACAGATATACTCAGGTTCTATTAATTTCACCAACTCTGTGAGGCCTCATGGAGAGAAACCCTCAAATGTTTTGTATATTTGAAATCCCAGGGTGTTGGCTCGATCTCGAGAAGTGCAGCAGGGTAGCACATCCATGTTTCATCAACCAGTAATTGAGGTGAATGATGTGGACATATACAAGTGTCTATTGTGCCAGTTGGGGATTCTCAAAGAGCCAAAAAATCATAAATTCTTTAGGAGAATTATCATCATTTTAAAGGTAATGAATCCCCTCTCAGATGGATTATCCAATACAAAATATGTGTCAGGCCTCAAGGAATGTTCCATATTCCAGTGTTCTTGCCATTCAGAAGACCTAGGGTCCCAGCCAGATTTTGGTACTAAGCAAAAAGTGGGACAAAACTAAGCTGATCCAGCCACTTCTAGGGAACAGCTCATTTTCTCTACTCCTCTGACTCAAGATTTTTGTCTCAGTCATCTTTATATGCGAATTTGAAATGCAAATTTGAAATAAGTATCGTAGGAAGTTCAAAAAGTTAATACATTAGAACTGTACATTGACAGCCTGTGAGTTAGCAGTTTGATTGGAACAGAATGTGAAAATTAATTTAAAAGGGAAAGCAAACCTCCACCACTGAGAAGGACAAGGACAGCAGATACATGGGAACACCACCACTTGTAAGCTCCTCCCCACTCACCATCCTGCCTTGGAAATATATCGCCAGTCCTTCAGTGTCGCTGGGTCAAATCAAAGATTTCTCTCCCTAATAATGTGGGTGAACCTTTTACAGCACCTTAATAACATGGGGAATGGTGTATTAGTTGGGAAAGCATGGCTAGATCACAAAACTGACATCTCGACATAGAGAGAAAAAGAATTGGAAGTTGCACCCACAGTTTGAGAAGGTGACCAAACAGGTGGATGAGGGTAAAGTGGTTGATGTGGTATATATGGATTTCAGTAAGGCATATGATAAGGTTCCCCATGGTAGGCTATTGCACAAACTACAGAGGCATAGAATTGAGGGTGATTTAGCAGTTTGGATCAAATATTGGCTAGCTGAAAGAAGACAGAGGGTTGTGGTTGATGGGAAATATTCATCCTGGAGTTCAGTTACTAGTGGTGTACCGCAAGGATCTGTTTTGGGTCCACTGCTGTTTGTCATTTTTACAAATGACCTTGATGAGGGAGTAGAAGGATGGGTTAGTAAAATTGCGGATGACAGTAAGGTTGGTGGAGTTGTGGATAGTGCTAAAGGATGTTATAGTTTACAGAGGGACATAGATAGCTGCAGAGCTGGGCTGAGAGGTGGCAAATGGAGTTTAATGTGGAGAAGAGTGAGGTGATTCACTTTGGAAGGAGCAACAGGAATGCAGAGTGCTGGGCTAATGGTAAGATTCTTGGTAGTGTAGACGAGCAGAGCGATTTCGGTGTCCATGTACATGGATCCCTAAAAGTTGCCACCCAGGTTGATAGGGTTGTTAAGAAGGAATACAGTGTGTTAGCTTTCATTAGCAGAGGGATTGAGTTTTGGAACCGTGAGGTCATGCTGCAGCTGTACAAAACTCTGGTGCAGCCACACTTGGAGTATTGCATACAGTTCTGGTCACCGCATTATAAGAAGTATATGGAAGCTTTAGAAAGGGTTCAGAGGAGATTTACTAGGATGTTGCCTGGTATGGAAGTAATGTCTAATGAGGAAAGGCTGAGAGACTTGAGGCTGTTTTCGTCAGAGAGAAGAAGGTTGAGAGGTGACTTAACTGAAACATATAAGATAATCAGAGGATTAGATAGATTAGAGTAGTGCTGGGAAAGCACAGCAAGTCAGGCAACATCTGAGGAGCAGGAAAATTGATGTTTTGGGCAAAAGCCCTTCATCATATTCCCTTTCACCTGGAAGATTAGATAGGGTGGACAGTGAGAGGCTTTTTCCTTGGATGATGATGGCTAGGACAAGGGGGCATAGCTTTAAATTGGGGGGTGATAGATATAGGACAGATGTCAGAGGTAGTCCCTTTATTCAGGAAGTGGTAGGGCCATGGAACACACTGTCTGCAACAGTAGTAGACTTGCTAACATTAAGGGCATTTAAATGGTCATTGGATAGACATATGGATAAGAATGGAATAATGTAGGTTAGATGGGCTTCAGATTGGTTTCACAGGTTGGTGCAAAAAACGGGTCAAAGGGCCTGTGCTGTGCTGTAATGTTCTATGTTCTGTGTTTCAGTGATGAGGCAAGAATGTCATTAGTATGTGGCAAGTAGCTTATTTGCATGTATTAACATCGTATCATTACATATTCTTGATTAATTTATACCAGGTTTACTATTCTCCATGTGACATTGGGTAACTCTTCAGCAACATGTAAGTCAGAGCAGGAACTTGGTACCTCCAGCTGTCTGCTTATTCCATCCTGGCCAACATTCCCTAACATCATAAGGCACAATGCTTGGGTAGCGTGCAACTGTACCCTTCATCCACAGAGAGTGGCATCACAGTCACACAAACATCACCACATCATCATAGAATATCTTGTCTAACTTAAAATACTGGTGTTGGTGGTACTATACACTGGAATGCACCAACACCTTTTATTGTAATGCTGCTGAAAGGCCCCTTCAGCACAGGTACAAACAGCTTTATCATGGCTTTTAGCTGCTCTCTTAACAGTCACTCACTTTGCGTCTCCTTGGATGCTCACAACGTCTCTGCCATACCTTGTCTCTTTGGACTGTGCTGTTTCAATGTCACAACTGCACCCTGTACCAGCAGCTTACACAGCAATGAGAATATACTATTGCTATGCCATGCATTAGGGAAAGACGAGGCAGAAATCTAGAATCATAGAGTCACTGGTTATCACTGCTGCCTTGCAACACCCAGGATACAGGTTCAACTCTAGCCTTGGGTGGCTATTTGTGTGGAGTTTTCACATTCTCCCCATGTCTGCGTGGGTTTCCTGCAATTGCTCTGCTTTCCTCCCACAGTCCAAAGATGTGGAGGTTGGTGGAGGTGCCATGCTACATTCCCCATAGTGTTCAGGGTTGTTCTGGCTAGGCGGATTAGCCATAGTAAATGCGGGGTTATGGGGATAAGGTGGGGTGTTTGGTTAGTGACTTTTCAGAGGGTCAGTGGACCAGATGGCCTCTATATGCGCTGTACAGATTCTATGATTCTAGGCAGGGTCCCAACATTGTATGGCACTAAGACTAGATAGCCTACATAAATTAATTCTTGTAGCTGCCATTAAAATAACACTTGATCAACAGATGATGATGTGAAATAATGTGAGATAATATTCCACCTGTATGCCCTTGGAAGCATTTAATTTTTATGTCCCGCCAATGACATGGACTGTGAAGGCTTTTTGATAGATGATAGCAATTGACCTGGTGTACAGTTGGGCTTTAAATATGATGCCAATGCAAGTACCTCCACCACTGACAAGTGTAAGATAGTGGAAGATAGGCACCACAAAGACTTGGTACAAAGGATTGTGTGAGATAAGTCGTGAGGGCTCACGGGAGAGAAACGCCTCAAATACAATTCTCTGAATTTGACACAGCCAGCTTTTGATGAATCTCTGGCCTGTGTCACCACAAGGTCTGTAGTGGTTCAAGACGACAACTCATCAGCACCTCAAGGATAACTAGGGATAAGCAATGGTGCTGGCTCATGAATGAATTATATAAAAAAAGAAAGAAACTATCAAAGAGTTTGGAAGCACCAAAGATTGATCTCTAGTGATAGCAGCAATTGCTTGTGGTGATTTTCGTGGAAGGATAGTTTCAAGAGATGTACAAAGAGAAGTAAAATATACAAAATGCTGTATGACATTGTGCTTAAGGGATTTTATATTACTGAATGTCTGGCTCATATTTCAAAGAGAAAGCTGAGTGTGATGTTGTCCTCACAAGTATTCATCAAACTGGTTTAGACCTGTGTGCTTACCGGCTTCAACATGAATATTGCAACCTTATCAACACTACTGCTGCATGGACGATAACCCTTGACTTTGAGCCAATCCTAATTGGAGAAATGCAATTGTATTTATTGTGCTGATTTGCTTGCAGTAATCATGTGGCTTCTACCCCTACTACAACTGACTTTGTGTATAGTCTGTGGCACCTATTCATCACTTGAAATATTGTATCTGGAATGGTTCAGCTGTGGTTATTTGGATTTTCAGAGCCGTATGAGAGCCAGCTACTGAAAGAAACAGCAAGGAAGCATTAAAACAAAACAGTCATCTGTAATTTTGAATTACTCATAGTGTGTCAAAATGGTTGTGCATTTTCCACTCCTTATTGCTGTAGAAAAGAGATATGAGACAGAATTGGAATTTTTTTTACTGTCAGTAGAAAAAATATGAAACAAAATTGATTTATAAAAATTCTGGTGCAAATAAGAACAGGAACTCTGCTATTGCAACTGGGCTAAAAGAACTACAAACTTTATTGTAGATTTTATTTCATTCAGGAGCAGAAAAGCCATAGTGCTGTTAATTAGTAGTTCTCTTTGTGACCATATTTATTGGGTAATATGGTATTTTGTAACTCCAAATTAGAATGAAGTAACTTTCTTTTGACTTTTTTATGAACAATGATATGTTTGGACAAAAATAAATTGCTAAATATTTCTGGGAAAAGTACATTTTTATGATTGGAAATTGTGTAATATAATTGAGTATAGAAAGCTAATTAAAAGATGATGTACTCTTCCTCCAGCTTAATTGAGCTTAACTGGAACAGTACTGGGGATTGCGCACTGGTGTGTCAGAGTAGGCATTGAAAATGTCAGGGGACTGAAAGTTCAGAATCACATTTGCAGCCTGACATTCAGTGTTCCACAAAACAATAATGCAATCTGTGTTTGGCCTTCCCATAGTTGAGAAGATGGGATTGTGAGCAGTGAATATAGTAGACTAAATTGAAAGAAGTACTAATTTTTTTTCTTTGCATGAAGGAGTGTTTGGCATGCAAGATGATAAGAAGAGAGGAGGTAATAGGAGAGGTGTTATATCTGCTATGCTTGCAAAATAAGGTGCTGAAGGAAGGAGAGTTAATGATGGGTTGATTGGAGAATGGGCTAGCTTATTATAGAGGGAAGGCTGAAAATGGAGGGGAAGATGTGTTTTATTATGCTAAAGGTACCAGAAATCGCAGAAGCTGCTGAGCTTGGATGCTGGTGGGGAAGAAGTTGAAGGCAAGTGGAATATAATGTTGTGTTGCTGGGTAGTAAGTCACAGGTTGGTCTGCTAACCTACAAGAGCAGCAAGATAATCAGTGGCTTTCATGCAAGTCTTTGGATTGCAACCAAGATAATGAAGTGCTACAAGTCAGGACAGAGGTAAGCTTGAGTCAGAGAGCAGAATGGAAACTTTGAACACCTAAAGTCACAGTGGTATTTCAAGGAAGACTCCTGGCCAGAGAGGTGAATGCAGAGGTGAAGGTAACAGAAGGACAGCTTAGTGAAGTATGGACTTTAAAATTTATTGAAATTGGGCTAAAAGACAATGAAGCTTAGTCATTTGCTAATACTGATTGGGATTGAAAGGGGAAGAACCAAATGGGTAATTAACACAAGGCAGAGGCTGAGACTGAAAGGAGGGATGCAGGAAAGGGAATATCACTATCATGTTGGTTAAATATGTTGTTGATTTGAAATAATGTTTTGTCCTTGGCCAGAAAGATGCCTGAAAATTGGATTTTTGAAAGATTGAGCAAAGATAAGTTGCAGTATTCATAGACAAATCCAAACTCTGGCATCTATACTTATTTTAATCCAATCTCTTCAGAGATGTTATAGCACACACTCTAAGGCAGATGGGACTTCAACCTGGCCTTCCTTGCCCACAGGTAGGAAGACTACCAAAACACCTCTGGACATTAGATTTTTAAAAAATCTAGTTTGTACACTGCCTCCAGGGAATCCTGTCTCATTTTCTGCGAAACAGAAGAACTGACCTCTTACTGAGAGTGATATACTGTACTTCTTTTCCATAAAATAATTCTCTGTATTTTCTTTTGATATTCCTGTCTGCTTTCTCTTTGTTTCTGCAACATTACACAAATTATGGTCCTCCTCCAGCAGTCTTTGTCAGCAGCTGTTCTTTGCACATGCCGGCACGTAGCATCTTTTTACCTTTCTTAATAATACTACCAGGTCAAGGGTCACCAGGTCACTTGGGCCAAGATCCTTTATTATTCATGAAGAAAATTACATTTAATCCTGAACTCTTAGTCATTTCCAAACATTCTTGAAAACAGTTATAAATTACACAGACCTTGTAAAAGAAATTTCAACATTTCATTATCATTTCCAAGTCAAATGTTGTCAAGCCCCACACTCTCAACACAATTTAATTAGTTGAGTGTCTCAAGTCATATCCCATTATTAAATGGATGGACTCAAATATTAAATTTAATCAACACAGAAATTTGGAGGATGTACTCTGGGTTGGGGTGTACCTTCTAGTCAGACAAACTCATATATATTGAGTCCAAGCCTAGAAGATGGATCTTCTGCACAACTTGCCAAACAGGATTACAATGTTTTGTCACTGACTTGAGGAAATGTTGTAATTTATTTCAGAAAGGATTGTGGAATCTATCATTGTTTTTCAGAATGTTTGAAAATTATTTTCAGAGTTTGGGATCAAATGTAATTTTCTTGAATAATATTCGGAGGGTCCGTGTGGACTGGTTGGTCCGAAGGGCCTGTTTCCACACTGTTGGGAATCTAATCTAATCTATCCTTGACCTGGTAGTACTAGTTGAGAAAAGTAAGAAAGCTATAAACATGGTTGAATTATATGGGCACTAATGTTAAGTCACAATTTTATTCATTTTTATCTTTAGCATCAAGGCACAGAAGGAGATTGTTTCGCCTAATAGGCATGTGCCAGCTCTTTGAAAGTATGATCCAGTTGGTTGACATTTTACTCCTTGCCATTAGCGATGCAGTTCCCTTTTTCCTTTATAGGTAATTTCCCCATTTGCAAGTTACAATTAAATCCATTTCCATTCTCCTTTCGGGCAATGCATTCAAATTACAACAATTGACCAATCATAAAAGCTTCTCATCAGCTCCCTCTTGGTATTTTAATAATTATCTTAAACTTCCATCTTTCAATTATTAACTTTCTCTGTTTCTACTCTATCATAATCCTTTCTCTGCCAATTTTTTTTTCTGATGGCATTTGCCAGTTTTTTGCTACCACATGAATGAGATTAATACCTGTATTTTTGGTAGAGCGGTTCCCAATGCCCAGCAACATCATTTGTGCAATTGTTTCCACTGATACTCCACAGAAGGTACAGGTAATGATGGATGAAGTCTGCAGTAGCTCTTACCCTGATTACCAACTGGCCTATTCTTGCATCCAGAGAGATCTTAAGCTTTACAGTTTAGCAGCCTCATCCACCTATTTCTCAACAATTATTATTCATAACTATTGTATATATTTCAGTGCTCTATATCACACAATATTTTCCCACAAAAGATATGTTCTGTCTATGTCATCGAGTAGTAATTCAGTTGTTGTTTCATTATCAAATAATGGGTGGAACAATAACTACTCAGCAATGGATGGTGTAATTACCAAAATTCAGCACAAGTACTTTCCCCGTTCCCAGTTTTTGAGTTAATGTCCTGACAGGTGTTGCATTTCTAGTTCTGACTCATTTCTTTGGCTTGTGTCTCATTCCTGTGGTTTCTGTCTCAATCTTATGCCTTGTGTTTCACTCTCCTGGCATGTGCCTTGCTGTCCCGGCAACTGCTTCTGTTTCTCTCTTTATTGGTATGAGCCTCTCTGTTCTGGCTTTGGTTCCTTTCTCCTGAGTACTGAGGAAGGAGTATTGATTTCAGTAACAGGGATAAAAATAAAGTTTTATCTATCTTATTACAGAGTAAGAACATAGGAACGCAAGTAGATCTCTTGGACTATCAGTACTGCTTACAATTTAATTGGCCAGGAAAACTCTTCCATTGTAGTGGCAATTCATTAGTATTCATCAAAATATTCATTTTCCAGCTAGCTAACTGCATCTTTTTGAATTCTGTAACTGATTTTGTATTAACAGCCTTCACAACATTTTGTAAATGAAGAAAATCTGGATTGCCCTTTTAACCAATTCTGTTCTCCTTCAACCTTTCATCTCCATACTCTACTTTTCCCTTGTGGACGAACAAGTATTTATACTTACCTGATTAAATTTTCTTCCCTATCTTAAACATCTGAGTCATATTATTATTTTACCTCCTTCTCTACAGAGAACACAGATCAAATCAACACAAATTGATTTCCCAACAGTGCATTCTAGGTGCTTGTCTTTATAAAATGGTTGCTTCTCAACTTAGCCACACTTTAGAACTATCAAAGAACTGATGGTTGGAGCATGATTAATTTTGGTTTATTTGTGTTGAATTTCTTGTATAATGTATTTTGCATTACTGTTCTGCTGCTGTTACCTGCACCCATTCTGAATGAAATGTTTTCCAACAGCTGACAACAGCTGCTTCCTCACCAATGACCGCTTTGCTTAGTACAGACATTCCATTTGAACTACAAATGGCTGTTATGGATTTGGAAGAGGGAAAAGGAATTTAAATATAGGGGATAAAAAAGAAATGCAGATGCACCAGCTCTCCCAGATCCTGATTACTGGGATTTTATGGTGGCACTGGTGGAAACCAATGGAAGCAGTCATTGCCACCAGGGAATGCTTCACTGGCCAGAGGTTGGGAAAACACTAGCACTAATGGGAAGAAGCTCTTAAATGACTTTTAACTAGCTTCTTGAGGTTCAATTTCCTTTGAGCAGGAGGACTGTAAGGCATTTTACTTGCTACTGGTTAAATGCCATTGCAGTAAGAAAGCAATGGCATTGTTTTTTTCACTCTCACCCCCATAGCTCAACCCAGCTTCTTGCCTGCCATCCCTTAATGCACCACAAAACTCCAGCTTTAAATTCAGCTCAGGACTCTGAAGCTCAGACCCAAGCACATCTACTTGAACAAGTCCAAAAGTCTTGTCTTTGTCAACCACAGGTAACAATGGAAGCAATTACCAAGTTCTATCCTCTATTGGAGTCTAATGACAGACATAATCCCAGATTAACAGTTTTTCAGTTGCTATGAAGCTCATCAGAGCCATAGATTTCTTTCAGATTCTCACTGGCAACATTTGTCATGTTGGCCAGAGTTGGTCTGTTGATGCAGCAATTAGATTAGATTAGATTACATTACATTACAATGTGGAAACAGGCCCTTCGGCCCAACAAGTCCACACCGACCCGTCGAAGCGCAACCCACCCATACCCCTACATTTACCCCTTACCTAACACTACGGGCAATTTAGCATGGCCAATTCACCTAACCTGCACATCTTTGGACTGTGGGAGGAAACCGGAGCACCCGGATGAAACCCACGCAGACACGGGGAGAACATGCAAACTCCACACAATCAGTCGCCTGAGGTGGGAATTGAACCCGGGTCTCTGGCGTTGTGAGGCAACAGTGCTAACCACTGTGCCACCGTGCCGCCCACATTAGATGTCAGAAGATTTCTTTCCTCCTAGGGATCATGCTTATTAATAGATAGGAGGCAAAATCTTGATTTTATATAGCACCTTTCAAAACTGCAGGATATCAAAAGTGTATTATTTAGTCGCTGTATTAATATAGGATCTGCAGCCAATTTGGGCAATGCAAGCTCCCACAAACAACAAGGTTATAATTGCAGATACAGTGAAATGGCTCAACATTCTGATTATATCGAAACATATTCCTGCTGGCAGAGTAGCAAATCCTATAGAATGATATTCTTGAAAGCTGAAATTCCACACTGGCAGGTCCAGATTATCTGACCTTGTCTGATCTCCTCCTGTGACTCTGCCAACAATCATAATAGAGTTTGACTACAAAAGAACATAAAATTATGGAGCATTGAGCAAGCCATCATTTGACATCAAGATCTCCCAACAAAAGAATTTGCAATGCCTATGTGTATTGCTAAACTTGGGAAAAAGTTAACAGTGGTATTGATCAGGGAGAAGATGAAGTTGATACAAGTGGAAAATCATGGTTTGGAACAGAAAATGGGCATTACAAAGGAGTGGGAGATCCCAGCATTGAGTTTGCCCGCACGAGGCCAACACATTGGACTGGTCAGCAAGGATTTGGAGGAGAACAATTGCCTATCTCAGTGTCAGTGATGATATGCTAATGTAGTTTAAGATGGCCCAAGAAGAAAAGACTTCCATTTCCAGGCAATCCTACATAAGCAAAGAGTCACCCTGGCAAAGAGGCTAGACCACAAGGAGTTGGAGCCACAGGGTTATTGGACAAGATTCAAGAAAAGGCAAGGCATCATCTTCTGCACAGTAAGTAGTAAGGGTGTCTCAGTAATGACAGATAATTGATTCCAAAATGGTCTTGCACACGTCATGAAACATTCATAATGGGACAGTATTATCGGACTTGAAACTGGACTGTTTCACTGTCCTCAGCCATATTGGGTTCAAATGATCTATCAAGCCGCTGAAAACGAGGGGGAGCATGTTCAAACAGACCAATGATAAGGATCTTTCCTCTCACCCATGAGAGGCTGACATTGAAATTCCAGCTAAGAGATAACAATGGAAACTTACACAGATATGGACAATGTCATACATTGCACAATGGGATTGACAGATGATACAATCATAGATGCAATACATTCTTCAAATGAGGAGGCTGTAAACCTTGGTATAGTGATGAATCAAAAACATAAATTCCTGGAGAAATTCAGCAGCTCTGGCAGCAACTGTGGAGTGAAAGCAGAGTTAATATTTTGGGTCCAGTAACCTTTTTTCAGGCTGCATTATGGATATTAAAATTAAGAAGGCATGCAGAACAGAGCCTGAAAGGAAATAGAATTGATACTGGTAGAGATTTCCTGTTATTTATTGACTCTTTTTCAAATGGATTAGTAATTATGGGTATCCCATTTAAAACCTAAAACTGATAGTGTGAAAGTGTTGCATGGAAGGAACATTTTAATAAAGATTTTCAGTAAACCGCCATTTATTTTCAGGCATCAGTGAAATGCTTGTGTCTGCTCAGCATTTTTCAGTTATATATGTAGGTTCTTTTATCTTTCTGTTAGGTGAGGTAGACATCTTATGCTACACTACACATCTTGTAGCTGCACTCTTTTCCTGCCTCCTGACTCTCACTCATTCCTACCTCAGACTATAACTCACTTATTTTTCAAAGTCTCTGATTAGTGGACCCCAGTTTGACAGGCAGGACTTGAAAGAAGAATTGCATTTATCCAGCTCCCTTCCTAGACCTCAGACATTCCAAAACACATTACAGTTTGTGAAGTACTTGTGAATTGTATTCATTGTTGTCATGTCAGAAATACAACAGCCAGCAAGCTCCAAACAATGGCAATGTGGTAATGACCAGATAATCTACCTCTGTGATGCTGATTGTGAGATTAACATTGATCAGCAAGCCAGGCAATAGTACTATACAATATTTTATATCCACCTGATGTGCAGAAAGCTTAGTTTAAATGTCTCATCCAAAAGATAGTGTTACCAACAGTGCTGTGCTCCATCAGTACAATACTGGAGTGTTAGTGTAGATTTTTCTGCTTAACCTTGGAGTGGGACTTGGTACTGGAGACCAGAACAATATAACTCAGAGGCAAGACTACTGCTGACTGAACCATAGCTGACAGTCTTTATAGTAGAACAGACCCAAAATATAAAACAAATCCAGTTGAAGTCCTTCCTGAAAGAGCCTTTCTAAAGAACTGGATGCCTCAAGGTTATCGGTGTGCTTGTTACTGGTTTCACATAAATTACTGTTGATGTACCTGATGTGTGTGTCAGTTCTGAAATGAATTTTGCTGAAAAGCTAGTGTTGGGTATGGACTTATTATTATGGTTTGCCATAATTTTACAAATGGATTTTCTAACGATATGGTATGAGCCCTCAAAACTGAACTGCAGGGTACTTGACAGTAATGTGCACAATCTAATTGACACAAAGCTTCACTAATGCAGCAAACATCAACATCAGTTCATCAATGCAAATATTGAACAGCAATTTTTACTACAAAAGAACCAATCCCGATTCAGAGCATTATCTATCTGTTAGACTTCACTTTGAAGCCACAGCATTAAGGAGCCCTAAAGAAGATAGGGAAGTCAAATTATCTCCATTTCAGGTAATTCCAGATTAACTAACCTATGGCAAACCTCTTTTAAAACACTTTGAAGAATTCCTACTTTAGTCTGTCACTCAGTGTGGCAAAAGTGTAGGAAGGAAATGGAGATAGAATTTTGCCACCTTTTGTATTTGATGCTCATGATCAGATGGCTTCATCCAGGATGCAAGTTGTAATTTGTTTTTAGCATGGTGGACAGAACAAAACCCAGATTCTAGCCATGGCTCATATCCTTACTCTTCCCTCTGAGCCAGGGTCCTGGGCAGTTCACTTTCATAATATTTCCTGGAGCCCTTGGAAATATTTGGACAAGGCCTCTGGGGACCCATGACATCTAATTTGATAACCCCAGGAATTTAGAATTGAAATAGCTTGACAACAGTGAGACTTAGCAGCATTTGCTGAAATGGCATCATTTTTCGATATAAAGAGGGAATATTTTAGCTAGAAGTTCTGAAGTGTCATCCCTCAAAGAGGAAGAACTAAAATGAATAAGGTTTTTTTTAATGCAGTCAGGAAGAAGGGTGTGCCACCTCTTTTTTTGGCAGGGCTCTCTCTTCAAATCTGTAATTCTAGCCCTTTTTGATTTTTGTTTTCCTTTAATAGAAGCTAGAAAATCTTTCCGTTTGCTAGTCTGCACTCTTCCACCTGTCATATAATTTTCTCCTCTTGGAAATAAAATGTCAATCTAATATGCAAGAATCAAAAGTGATCTGAGGCTTTATTTGTTTTCAACACTTAATTTATGGCTTTTATTTTAATGAGGAACTCTAACTAGGATCAGGAATGAAATGCTGCATGTATGTGAGTGACCCTCCCAACATTCTCTTGTTTCTCTCAGTCCTCGCTTAGCTTGCCTGTTTTAAAGATATTAACAATTAGGATTTCCATAATTTCTCAACAAAATACAGTTAATCATTATGAGCAGTGGGAATGAAGAAAGAGGGAAGTAAATCCAGTGCTGCTGCAACAACCAGAATGGTTGAGAGTGTATTTTTGTCTAGTTCTCAATGTGGTTCACAGAAGCTACATTTTTGCAGGGCACTGAACCTCCACATTAAAAGTTTCCTCAAGTGAGTTATTGCTAATTACCATGTAGCAAAAGGAACCTAGCAATGGCACTTTATGGGGACCTTGGTCTGAAATACCACTGCATCTTTAACCTGAAAGCAGAGTTGCAATCACATGATGATACATAGAGGACTTCAGTAAGGCATTCAACAAGGTTTCACATGGGAGACTGTACAGCAAGGTTAGATCTCATGGAATACAGGGAGAACTAGCCATTTGGATATAGAACTGGCTCAAAGATAGAAGACAGAGGGTGGTGGTGGAGGGTTGTTTTTGAGATTGGAGGCCTGGGAGCAATGGAGTGCCACAAGGATCGGTGCTGGGTCCACTACTTTTCGTCAATAATATAAATGATTTGGATATGACCATAAGAGGTATAGTTAGTAAGTTTGCAGATGACACCAAAATTGGAGGTATAGTGGACAGCAAAGAAGGTTACCTCAGAGTACAACAGGATCTTGACCAGAAGGGCCAATGGGCTGAGAAGTGGCAGATGGAGTTTCATTTAGATAAATGTGAGGTGCTGCATTTTGGGAAAGCAAATTTTGGCAGGACTTATATACTTAATGGTAAGATCCTAGGGAGTGTTGCTGAACAAAGAGACCTTGGAATGCAGATTCATAGTTCCTTGAAAGTGGAGTCAAAGGTAGTTGGGATAGTGAGGAAGGCGTTTGGTATGCTTTCCTTTATTGGTCAGAGTGTTGAGTACAGGAGTTGGGAGGTCATGTTGTGCCTGTACAGGACTTTGGTTAGACCATTGTTGGAATATTGCATGCAATTCTGGTCTCTTTCCTATCAGAAAGATGTTGTGAAACTTGAAAGGGTTCAGAAAAGATTTACAAGGATGTTGCCAGGGTTGGAGGATTTAAACTCTAGGGAGAGGTTGAATAGGCTAGGGCTGTTTTCCCTGGAGTGTCGGAGGCTGAGGGGTGACCTTATAGAGGTTTATAAAATCATTAGGAGAAGGGTAGGATAAATAGACAAAGTTTTTTCCCTGTGGTGGGGGAGTCCAGAACTGGAGGGCATAGGTTTTGGGTGAGAGGGGAAAGATATAAAAGAGACATAAGGGGCAACATTTTCATGCAGAGGGTGGTATGTGTATGGAATGAGCTGCCAGAGAAAATGGTGGAGGCTGGTACAATTGCAACATTTAAGAGGAATTTGGATGGGTATATAAATAGGAAGGGTTTGGAAGGATATTGGCCAGGTGATGGCAGGTGGGACTAGATTGGGTTGGGATATCTGGTCGGCATGGACGGGTTGGACCAAAGGATCTGTTTCCGTGCTGTACATCTCTCTGACTCTATGACATAGGCAGCTTAAATTTTCTTTATATTGTTCTTCAAAGAGTTAGCAGACCACAACCAAAGACAAGGAAGCAATGTTTCATTGCCTCAAAGCTGCTTCTTCAAATGATTTGTCATCAGAATGTTCTTCCTCTGTCGGGAAAGTGAGGTATGTCTATTGACAGGGCATGCAACTGTAAGCACCACGGTGAACTTGAACAGTAAGAAAGCTGTCAAATTTCTTTCTGTGATTTTTATTTTGCAGAAGAGACATGTACCATATTATCTGGAGTAGGATGGCAGTGGGCGGCACGGTGGCACTGCTGCTTCACAGCGCCAGAGACCCGGGTTCAATTCCCGCCTCAGGCGACTGACTGTGTGGAGTTTGCACATTCTCCCCGTGTCTGCGTGGGTTTCCTCCGGGTGCTCCGGTTTCCTCCCACAGTCACAAAGATGTGCGGGTCAGGTGAATTGGCCACGCTAAAATTGCCCGTAGTGTTAGGTTAAAGGGGTAAATGTAGGGGTATGGGTGGGTTGCACTTCGGCGGGTCAGTGTGGACTTGTTGGGCCGAAGGGCCTTTTTCCAAACTGTAAGTAATCTAATGTAAGTAATCTAATCTAATTGTCAGCTCCAAGTCAGAGCAGAACAAAACCAAATCAAAACTTTTGCAATTGTGAAGAAAAGCTCTATGTCAGCAAGTAACTGGATTGAATATGTTGCTAAAAGGGGATCATGATGCCAGGGCACATTTGGCAGTCGGCTGATAGCTTAGTCAGCTCTAACTCCCATTTAGGATCTGTGCCCACAGCTATCTGGAAAGTAGAGCACTCTCAGGCATTACAGTGGTGGTGTGTCACAGTGATGAATTTGTGCCTGGATCAGTGAGGAATTGGTACCAATGGGTATGTGGTTAAAGGTTGCCTAAAAAATAATTACTTCTTCATCAACCTGTTCAACGATGTTATTACATACCTCTGGAACAGGTGGAACTTGAACCAGGCCTCCTGGCTAAAAGATAGCGATACTACCACAAGTAATAGCACAGTAGTGTACAGTCTGAAGGAAGTTTTCCCTGACAATCCTCAATTCTGACTCCAATGCCATGATGTCATGGTACCAGAAGTGAGGGCATTTGCAGATGATTGCGCAAGGTTTCACACTGTGACTCCTCAGATAACTGAAGTAATCCTTGTCCAAATGCAGCAAGTCCTGGGCAATATCCAGGTTTGGGCTGACAATTGGTAAGTAATATTCACACCACACATGTGACAGGCAGTGACCATCTCCAACAAGACAAAATCTAAGCATTGTGTTCTTTGAGCTACCTGAAGAAGTGCAGTCAACTTTGGCAGTGTAGAACAGGATCCCACTTTATCCATATCCCACTAAATAGAAGGCAACTGCTGACCCAGAGCTGGAGGCTATGTTACCAGCGAAGGAGATTAAAATGATATTGACAGAGAATGGCAAGGCTGCTATTTTTTGATATCATAGCCTTGCTCATGAGTATAGAAGTCATGGAGATAGCTCTAATTGTTATGGGTCACATGAGTCTCACTTGATCCCCCTGATGCTGATGTTGGCTCCACTGATTCCCTGCTGCTTGGGCATCCACAAAGTACCTCTGATCACATGGGCATGACTAAAGTCATTGCATGCCTTCCTTGCAGAACTCACATTGTTATGAGCATGTCCGTCTAGAATCTGCCTGTCCTCTCTAACTGGCTGGTCAAGAGGAAGTAACATACAATTGTACTCCTCCTGTACAATTCCACGAGATTGATTGTGGTCAGGATGTGGTAATCTGCCTGATGTTGGGTGCTTAATGCTCGTGGCAGAATTCAACCCATGGGGTCAGTTTCTATAAGTGCAAACCAACACCATCACCCTTTAACTCTGTTCCAACAATCTCACTTCCACTACTCACTTAGACAATTTACCCAAATCAAGTGTTGGATGGAAAACCAAAACATCTTCAGCCTATTACAAATTCATATAATTGCCACTGATATTTCTTACTCCTTTTCCTCTTTCCCTAAGCTATTATCTCAAACTGACTTAAACTTATAACCTTTGAGTTTAACTTAGCTGAGTTGAAATTCTATTTCCCATATCATTCCGTCTAGAAAGACAATTGTTTTCAGACAACCTACTTCTGCGTCAAGCTGTTTGTTACTGAGATCCTCATCCAGACACCTCCCAACCCAACTATTTCAATATTTTCCTTACCAGCCTCATCCCTCTGTATTACAGCCCCTCTAGAGCTCTGCTGACCGAACCCTCTCCTGCTGTTGCTCACAATCATTTGTCCCTTCACTCATTTGAGTTATGCTAGTTTTTTTTCCCAACACTTTCATTTTTATGTTCTCAACCTTGTGTTTAGAATCCTTCATGGACCGTTCTCTCCCTATTTCTGTAATTTATTCCTATCTGGAACTTGTTCCCATCCCCAGAATGCTGCCTTCCCCAAATCTGCCTTTCCCTTCATTGGAGTTGAGAACTCCTCTGGAGTCTAGAACAGTCAGAGGTGGCTTAATTGTAACATAAGATCCTGAGGGATGGATGTTGAAAGGATGTTTCCTCTTGTGAGGAATGAGGGGTCATTGTTTAAAAATTAAACAATGGAAGGATGGCCATTTAAAACAAAGACGGAGGAAACATTTATTTCTCTTTCAGAGAGTTGTAAGTCATTGGAATTCCCTTCCTCAAAAAGCAATGAATGTAGAATCTTGAAATATTTTTAACGGAGCGGTAGATAGATTCTTGATTCCAAGGGGTGAATGATTACCAGGGATATGCAGAATTGAGATTAAAATCAGATCAGGGAGAAAGTGACGACTGCAAATGCTGAAGAGTCAGAGTCAAAACGTGTGGCGCTGGAAAAGCACAGCAGGTCAGGCAGCATCTGAGGAGCAGGAAAGTTGATGTTTTGGACATAAGCTCTTGCTGATGAAACATTGACTCTCCTGCTCCTCAGATACTACCTGGTGTGCTGTGCTTTTCCAGCGCCACACTTCCCAACGTTAAAATCATATCAGCCATGATCTAATTGGATGGCAGAGAAGGCTCAAAGGATTGAAGAGACTACTTTTGTTCCTTCTATACATCATGTCACATGTACCGAGATAGTGAAAAGAATTGTTTTGCATGCTAACCAGGCAAATCATATCTTACATAAATACATCAGAGTAATATAACTGAATGCAAAATACAGTGTTATAGCTACAGAGAAGGGGCAGAAAAAGATCAACTTTAATATATGAGAGATCTGTTCAAGAGTCTGATAATAGCAGGGAAGAAGCTGTTCTTAAATCTGTTGGTACATGTTTTCAAATTTTTCTATCTTCTGCCCAATGAAAGAAGGTGGAAAAGAGTATAACCAGGGTGGGAGGTGTCTTTGATTTTGTTTGCTGCTTTCCCAAGGCAACAGGAAATATAGACGGAGCCAATGGATGGAAGGCTGGTTTGCCTGATGGGCTGGGCTGTGCTCATGACTCTCTGTAATTTCTTGCTGTCTTGAGCACAGCAGTTGCCTAAAGTAAGGTATAAGTTCCAAGATGCTGTGGAGTACGATGGCTGCATGCGGATTCTTGCCCGAGGCTCATCCGCTCCCATCTGCTTTCTTTCTTTCTTTCTTCTTTTTACTTCTGCTCTTTTCTTTTCATTTTTTTCCTTTCTCTGGCGGGTTAGTCGGCAGCATCGGTGCAGCAGCAACAGCAGGCCATGTGCAAAGTGGCAGCACACTGGATTGTGGTGGTAACAGTTGAGGATTTTCACTGCATTTAACTGCATTATCCACTGTAAAATGCAAGTGACAATAACTCATATGAATTCAAATTCAGACCAAGCTGTGATGCATCCGGATAGAATGCTTTCTATGGTGCATTTATAAAAATTGGTAACAGTCATTGTGGACAGACCAAATTTCCTTAGCCTTCTGAGGAAGTTAAGGTATAAGTGTGCTTTCTTGACCGGAGCATTGATGTGAATGAACCAGGGCACAATTGTCAGTGTTATTTACTCTTAGGAACTTGAAGCTCTGAGCCATCTCCACCTCAGCACCATTGATACAGATCAGGACATGTCTGTCAATCTGCTTCCTGAAGTCAATGACCAGCTCCTTCGTTTTGCTGACATCTGTTCACACCAATAGTGACAGATGTGCTTTCAGCTATTTTTAAACTGACTATGAAATTTCTTTCCCTGAGTCTCTCAAGGAGGTCACAATGTAAATGAATAGGAACATACAGCTCCACCCTGTTCAGCCCAGTGGCATTTGTAACTGCCATGTTGACAAGCAGAAAATCCATTTAAATTTTATTGTAATTTTATTGCGTTTGTTGCTTGTGGCCATAGGTTTCCATTGCCAGTAACAATAAGGAGGTCTAGCACTCCTTTGGTCTTAACTTAACAAAATACAGTTCAATACAGTGTAAAAATTTGCATTACTCTATTAAAGGTCAAACAGATGTTTGGACACATATTTTAGCTGCTTACATCCATGTATTTTCTGTTTGTAGTCAAAACGATTTTACTGGTCTAATGTTGAAAAGATAAATGGAGCACTGTTTACATCATTCAACTGCATCTCTCTGCCCGACCATTTATTTAACAGACCTTCATTCCTGAGGATGGATTTTCACTCATGCTATTGATCAGAAATGTAATAATTGCACACTTAAAGTAGTGGGCAAAAGCATGGCACCCTGACACAACTGTTTTCAAATTCATAAAGGCCAACTTTATTATTTGTAAAAACTCATTGGGACATTCTGTGGCTGTGATAGGTATTACGTACATTCAAGATTTGTTTCTTTTCACAGTCCAGTTGGGCATCTATTGAGCAGAAGACGTCCAGTTCTGAAAAAAGGTCATACCAGACTTGAAACGCTAATGGTTTTTTCCCCACAGATTCTTCCAGACCCACTGAGTTCCTGCAGCATCCTCTGTGTTTGTTTCAGATTTACAGCATCTGCAGTATTTTCTTTTTATAACATTCAAACAGTCATAGTCAACTATTATTATCTTAATGTCATGTGACCTGTTGGATTCAAGACCTGAATGTGTGGACGTAGCAGCATAGTGGCACCAATCTACTTGTAATTAATTGTAGTTTATGTGCAGTAGAGAAACCTGGTTCAAGCTTTCTGTCAACCTGGGTTCATAAGATGGGCAAATTGGGGAAATTTGTGGACTTTCTACAATCTTTGACTTTCACGATGACTTCAGGAATTGCAGGCCTTGACTCGCAGCATGTTATGCCATTGACTCATGACATAACTGAGTTCATGTCAGTACCAACCTCTTGTGAATTCAATAAGAAGTCTTGCAGCTTACTGAGAAACCTCAGTTTCTCAAGACTTCAATCCATCTAAAGTATTAACCTATCTAAGAAAATGCAGGCCTAATTGAGAGAGATTGAAATAATCCCCAATTGAATTTTTTTCATTTGTATCCAATTACAATGAATGCAATAGTGTCTAATGTCTATGATTTGAATGAGTGAAACTTTATATTCCAAACCTTCAGGGCAAATTTGCGATAGGGAATAATCTTTTTAATTCTTAAACTCACACATCTTTTGTGCTGGAATTACATAAATTAGGACAAATACATTGAGGTCAATGAAATACATGCAATCACTTTGATCATGGACAACAATGAAGAACTCAAATTCTATCCATGAAAGCCAATATTTTAAAATGTTGTTAATGCAAAATTATGTTAGTTTTTTTTCAAATAAGGGATTCCAAAATCTTGCAGGTTCTAGTCATCAAGTTGAAATTGTTTTTGTTGGTATCCTCCATCACTGAAGAGTCAACAGGAGATGATATTATTTATTTGGGGCCACTGAATACCAATACAAATATGGATGCATCTTTGTTGCATGACTGTAAAACCTAATGACTGCCATGAAAGTGACTAAACCTCTACTGTCTGAAACTCCACTATGTATTCTACAGGCACGAGTGCAATGTGGTTACAATAATTGAGTTTGTCTTTCTTTGGGAATCATATCACACTATTTATCTGGATCATTGAGTGGCCTGCTGGAATCTGGTCCATTGCTCTCATACAACCTCCAGTATTATGCCACCACCAGCTAGTGGAGAAAGGTGGAATTGCCCATTTGGAGGGACATTGGGACGAATTTTATCCCCTTGTTCTGGCATGTTTAGAGGTGAAAACACTGCACCACCTTCCTGCTGTCACCAGATTTAACTGTGGGACAGAAAGGCCCCTGATTGGATTTCATGCCCAGCTGCCAGTTAAAGCCCTTAAATAGGCATCTAAAGATCACTGCTGTTTTTAGGCCAGCTGTAGGTTGGACCATCTCTACTCAGGGAGTGCAACAAGCCATAGGGAGGAGGCCTCTTCTGGTCCTGGTGTTGAAGGGGGAATTTTGGGTTCCCTTGTTCTCAACCAAGGGACATGGCATCATGATCTGCTGGACCCTGCTGCCTATATTCCTCCTCTCCACACCATACTCCCCCATCCTGTAATTCTCCTCTCACCATAACCCGCCTCTGGCTTCGGTTATCCCCCAATCCTGGGCCTTCCAGATGATGTCTGAGAGGACACGTATGGACCTTCCTGGTGGACGCAACATAGGGCTCATGCCTGTTATTCTGCTGGTAGTTGAGAAACTCCATAGTCTGAAATCTATGTCTTCCATGTTACTGTCCATTGCTCCAACCCTAACAAGGGTGATTGGGAAGTGCCAGAATCAGCAAGAACAAATAAGGCAGATATGATGGGCAGTAGGTAGAGGTGGGAGCAAGGCTAGATCAACTTATTCTGGGTGTCTGCCAATTAATTCCTACAGCTTGGCTTCTCTTAGCCAAATAACATTTGTGCTTTTCTCTTACATCAGTATCTATGCCAATGACATAAATCTACAACAATACTAAGATGCTGGGAGAGTTGGAAGGGAGCTTTCATTACCTTTAAAACAGTCTACTGGTTGACATGTAAGAACATGTGAACACCGTTAACGCTGTTTTCTCTTCTCTACTGTTCCAGGGCGCACACATGTTTTAATCGTTTGGATCTGCCACCATATCCATCATATTCTATGCTATATGAAAAGTTGCTCACAGCAGTGGAAGAAACCAACACTTTTGGACTTGAGTGAAAGAAACATTCATTTCTCATGAGGAATCCCACTCCTGCAGTGAACATGGAGCATCCTTGTCCTTATAACATGAGAAGCACAAAATGTGCATGTGCAAAGAGGATGCCTCAAATGTAAAGTATTATGGACACACTTCCTGGTTTCTGAATTAACCAAGAAAGGAAGAAGAAAAATTGTTGATGTCGAACCATTGTAACTACTTCCGGCTTGGTTTCATTTTTTTAAGTTTTGTAAATAAACATATCTCCAAAATGAATGGACTATAGACAATCTCATGCAATTAAAGCCATTTTCTTCTTGGCAGGGCCTCTTAATGTTAAAGGCAACTAATGTAACCTCATTAGCACATATTCACAAATTAATGTGTAAGAGCCATGGATTATATTCAATTTCAACTGCAAATTCACAACACGGATCTGCCTTTGATTTGTGGAATATTTTATGGAATTTCACTGTCAGAAATTACATATTAATTAGCTGATTGGCTGATTTGAAAGTCACATGATACTCAGGCTGCACTTCCTGTACAATCATGCTGCTGTATAAGAATGTCAATAAACTAATTTGTTATGCCACAATATTTATGGTCTTCTTGTTAGGCAGTGCCTTCCAAGATTGTCCCAATTCGTTGCCTGTGCAGCAGCTATTATTAACAGTAATGGTGGGTCATCGCAAACTTCACAATTATTGCTTTTCAAACGTCAATGTATGTTAAGATACATATTATGAAAAACTGGTGTGGTCTATTTATAATTGACTTCAGTGCAAGAACTGGTTATTTAATACTTTTTGTTGCACCCCACTTCTACATCGTATTTTCGATGTGGATTTGACAAGGCACTAAACGTTTGCAGCTGCTGAACTAAAGTTAGCAAAGTAGTCAGTGAAACTGTTTCACTATTTTCCATTATTTTATGTAAGCAATGCCTCGATTTGCATTTAAACAAGCATTTATTCTACCAACAGAGCCAGTTATTATAGATGACAAATTTGCAATATGGAATGACTTTTTAACCTTACTGATGTGTTATAATCATAAAACATTGCAAATTATTTTTTCCAATTTTGCTTTTTAGCTTAAAATGATTAATGTGCATATTAACATGTTATGTTATCTCAGTGACAAACGTAGCAATGGGAATATTTTTTGTAGAAAAAATATGAAAAATAATTTGGGTTACAATCTTAGGACACCCAGAGTTGCTTTACAGACAAGCATGTCTGCTGTTTGAAATATAGTCCCTTTTATACAAGCAGTGAATGTGGGAGATAATTTGCATTCCAGTTTCTATTAATAATGATTACATAAACAACTTGATCATCTGTTTCCGATGATGTTGGTCAAGGAAGAAATAGTGACCACAGCACAGCAGAAAACGTCCCTACTCGAGTAGTGTCAATGGATTTTTATATCAAACTGACAGGGCAGCTAAGCACTCAATTCAATCCTAACAGTAAATCAACTAATCTAGCTTCTTATTGGGTGACTTGACTTACTATCATTGATTAAAATAGCATCTAACGATTGGGAATTTGCAGCATGATGCTAATCTAAATATAAATATGAATGTCAAATAATTAACATAAATCTTTCACATTGTAATCTAAAAGGCAATACATCTGCAGGCTCACTGATCAGGAAAGTTAGGCAGCCTTCAATAGCCTAGAATTTGCTGGAATGTGATAGAAGATATTTAACTCACCACGGCATATTCATCTCTGAATGAGTGAAACTGACTGTACAGCATATTCCAGGCTGGTGGTTTCACTTTACTAGTGCTCAGGGAGTAATGTATTTTTGGAGATACTGCCTTTTGAATAAGACTTTAAACTTGGACTTCCATCTGTCTCTTCGAGTGGATGTAAAAGATCCATCACAATTTTATTTGTAGAACATTACAAGCAATGGTAATGTAGTTGTAATAGCATTACTAATTTCCAGACCTGTTAGTTAGGTGACATTCCATGTGGCAACTGGGGAAAGTTAAATTCAATGAATTAAATAAATCTGGAATAAAACGTTAATCTCACGCTTAATATTCGTAAAGTTAAAACCCATCTGATCCACGAATGTGCTTGGGAGAAGAAATTTGCTATACTATGATCAGAACCTAAAACAGAAATTGCTAGAAAAGCTTAGCTGGTCTGGCAACATCTGTGGAGAGAAACCAAAGCTAAGGTTTCAGGTCTAGTGACCCTCCCTCAGAACTGATGGTAGCTATGAAAAAAGTTGGTTTATATGCAGAAGATAGGGTGTGAGGAGGGAACGATAGGTAGAGATAGAACTCAAAGGGAGACAAGAACATTTGGGCAGACAAAGGAGTGGATAACAACCAGCCTAGGATAATGAATCGCTATTAATGGGAACTATTAGTGTTTAACAATGGGGTGTATGTAATAGCAGACCATGTGATAACAAGGTTCCCAAAAACTATGGAGGTTGGGGTAAGGACATGAGAAAAAGTGCCTCCGACCTTAAAATTGTTGAACTTGATATTGAGTCCAGAAGGCTGAGCTTCCAAGCTGAAAATGAGGTGCTGATCTTCCAGCTTGTGCTGAGCTTCTCCACACCAGGCCTGAAACAGAGATATTGGCCAGGAAATAGTGTGGTATGTTGAAGTGGTAGGCAACTGGAAGCTCAGATTCTTTATTACAGATGGAGCACAGGTAGGTATACTGTGAAGCAGTCACCCAGTCTATATTTAGTTTCCTCGATGTAGGGGAGGCCACATTGTGAGCAGCGAATGCAGTAGATTAGATTGTAGGAAGTGTATGTAAAGTGCTGCTTCACCTGGAAGTTGTGGTTGGGCCCTTGGATACTAAGGAGGGAAAAGGTAAATGGACAGGTGTTACACCTTCTGCAGTTGCAGAGGACAGCACCATGGAGCTGTGGGAGTGAAGACGGAGTGGACCAGTGTATCTTTATGAAAGGCTGACAGGTTTTACCCATTAGTGCGGTGCCATTGATAGGTTTGTGGTGATTAGAAAACAATGCACCTCACTGTGATTTGGTGAAGAGGATTATGCCAAGTTATTATTAGTCTTGCTTATATGTGCCATGTGGTTGACTCTTAACTGCCCTCTGAAAATGGTCCAAAAAACTGTCTAACACCAACAAAGATATTTAATATGACAGAGACTTACTCAGACCAGTCTACGCTGCAAAGTCCTCTTCATTCAAATCTAGAGAAAAGCTCTCCCACAGGCTAGTCAAACAAGAGCTTAGCATAATCCTCCTCACCAAATCACAGTGAGGTACATTGTTTTCTGTTCACCACAAAACTATCAATTGCACCATACTAATCAGTAAACAATACAAGCTAGTTCCAAAAACAAAAGAAATTAATGAACTTGTTCAGAGATGTTATTACTCACCTCTAGTGTGGGTGGCTCTTGAACCTGGGTCTCCTGGTTCAGAGGCACCACTGCTCCACATAGTTATTCATACTTTGGTATGAATTGGACCACTGGTAAACCAGAAGTAGCAACACAGTGAAATGCGGTGCACCACTGGTACATGGGAGAGAATGGTCCTTGGCATTCTTAACAGTAACTCTGAACATGGTGAAGTCTTATAGTAGCAGATAAAGTAGGAGCATTTAAGGAAAGCCCTTACTGAATGCCATTTGTCATTCTCCCTCTGAAGAATCAGTAATTCTTCATATTGAAAGCCAGTAGGAAGAAGCACTGGAGGCACAGAATGTGCTTTGGGTGCAGGACTTCAAAGACTTATTAATATTGAATATTTAAACTCTAGTGATTGGAACAAAGTTAGCCAGGTTGACCTCATAGAATATGACTTCCCTAATTGAGGCTGTTAATCTGATCCAATCAGGAGTGTCAGACATCCTGTTCACTCTGACAGCTGGCACTGAGGGAGCTGGATCAGTGTCAAGGACTCTCCATGTGTCAATAAAGGGCGATTTGGTGATGGGATACCGGCCTCTGTAGAGTTATTTCAGATCCTAACTTGATCTTAGCACTGTTACTTATGGAAGCATGTTTGAACTTTGCTTCCGCCTATAGCATTCACACTAAGAATCTAGCATAGAGTTATTTATAAAGTCAGGAACACTAGCCTATTAATCATTGATATCTTTGAAAATTTCAATTTTTTAAAAAAATTAAGTACCACATTTGGTTTTGTAATTGTCACCTCTTTCCAAAGACACATATGACTTGAATCGCACAGACACAGCATGATTAACTCATTTTAATAGTAATTACCAATATGTTGATATAAGTCTAGGGCAAATGTAGACACCTCCTTAGGGGCTGTTGTGAGAGCCTCTGCTCCCTAAATAGAGCTCTGAAAGTGAAAGTGACAAACTTGTGTATCTTGAAATTCATTGTGGTGTTGGTACAGAATGGATGAAGGTGGATCAGTTACTGCTATACACAGTGCCTGGTGTTGAGCTGTGTTGCCGTAAATGGGATTAACCAGCAGGTGGTTGCTCTGATGTTTTACAATATTGTTCCTGAGGTAAACCTCTTCCCCTCAAAATCAGAAAAAGCGGTACCATCATTCAACTCTTGCCTGATTAGATTAGATTAGATTACTTACAGTGTGGAAACAGGCCCCTCGGCCCAACAAGTCCATACCGACCCGCCGAAGCGCAACCCACCCATACCCCTACATTTACCCCTTTACCTAACACTACGGGCAATTTAGCGTGGCCAATTCACCTGACCTGCACATCTTTGGACTGTGGGAGGAAACCAGAGCACCCGGAGGAAACCCACACAGACATGGGGAGAATGTGCAAACTCCACACAGTCAGTCGCCTGAGTCGGGAATTGAACCCGGGTCTCTGGCGCTCTGAGGCAGCAGTGCTAACCACTGTGCCACAGTGCTGCCCACACGGTGTTGGAGAGGCTGTAAAATTATTTTACATTTCAGAGAGAAACATCTAACCTTGATGCTGGATGTTCCCATATGGAAAAGCTCATGATTGATCCTGCTCTGGCCACTTGAAAGAGTTACCGTGAAGGGAGATATCTGTGACTCAGTTTGTTTTCATTTGCATTTCTATCTATTTTAATTTTTGCTCCATGTCTCCATTGCAATGTCTGCAGAACATATCCCCTTTCATTTTTGTTTCATTTTGCAAACTGTTTCCTTCAGAATTCTTAGCCGCTGCTGCAATTCATGTGGTATCTAACAATATGTGTGAAATGAGAATTGCTTCATGTATTCAACACCTCCAAAGGATGGAGCTACAAAACGTAAGTCACAAGTGATAAGAATTGCAAGTGCCAAAAAGCCATTTGGTCCATTATTAGCTAAAAGCAATTCTTAGAGACACTGCCACAAACACAAGTACAGACCACAATATACCTCCGCCTCAAAAAAGAAACTATCACACAGCTAGGTTCTCCATCAGTGATTTAGAAAAGGAATCAGTATTAAGTTTTGTGACATGAGATCATTCCAAGGTCTCTAACACTAAATTGGTCACTCTCTCACTCACAGGTCTATTGCCATTTGCAAAGAGAATCACTTCCCCTGAGGAAAAGAGGTATTATCTTGTCAGACATTGTTTCCTAGGTACCAGGTTTATGATTAATGTATAAATCCAGATCCTGCACCTTATGATGAGAAAAAATGTTCGATTGTCCTTTGGAGATGGTGCTAAAATGTACCACAGACAACTCTTTGCACTCATCACGTACATTATTTTTCTGGCTATTGAAAAGGTTGAGAGGAATTTAATGTTAGCTTAGGGAGTCTTTCCCATCACCAGAAACCTGACAGGAGCCTTGCATCATTCCCCTGGGTGAAGATCTCCCAGAAGTAAGTAACCAACAGATCCTTTCTTGGGATTTAGGAGCTTGGTGATGGAATTCTCACAGCTTCCCTCTCCACCTCACTTCACCCCTTCTTAACCAACCTTTCCCCATCCAAAGGTGCCATCTAATAAGAGATCAACAACTCTTTATTACCCGTCAGCATCACAGGAAGCAGTGACAGCTCCCAGTAATGCACCTACCCAGGCCATAGGATTGCCAAGGGATCCAAGTGGTAGGTGAGTGCAGGTAGGCTGGGGTCCACGTGGAGGGAGTCCCTGGCTTGGTGGAGCGGGGCTGCAAGAAGAGATAGGGGTAGTTTTCTTCCTTCTTGGTGCTGAATCACTGCAACAGATACTGTGCCTTTGAATGAGGCTCACCCCAGAATTTTGCCAAATATCCACTGCCTCCAAATTCACTGGAGGCTGTTATTATGCTCCCCATGATATTGTGTATGTGCAGCTCCATTGCATGCCCGACGATACCACGATTTTACTTAATTTTTTGTTTAGCTCTTACTACCTATTTTGCAACATTATAGGAGCTGAAAGAGATTTGGTTCATTATGTTGCTACTCATGTTGAGGAATTAAAGAATATTTAGTAATCATTTTAAAACTGAACTCTAGTAAAGTTAACTCATCCACATTTTGTTTTATACTGCAGTACTGCCCAAAGCTGTGCAGAAGTTACACAAAGCATTTGGGTGACCTCAGTAGACTGGGCAATACAGCTCAGTTTGTTATGAACCAGCTTGGCCCTGTCCCGGCACAGCTTTTTAACAACTGTGCAACCTTGGAAATGATTCTTTCTTCCACATTCAGACCAGCAAGGGGATTGATTCATAACAAGTAGATGGAAATAGAGCAATTAAATAAATGGAATATTTTAATTCTAATATATCGGAACAAAGAAACAGGAATAACTATTCAACTCTTACAAGCCTGCTTCACCATTTAGTATGATCATGACTGATCGAACATTTCAACACTTTTTATCCATACCATCCACATAACATTGATAATCAAACCCTTATCACATTTTGTTTTTAATATACTCAAAGGCTGAGCTTCATAGTCTCCTGACCGAGACAATTCCAAAGATTCACCACCCTCCGAGTGAAAAAATCTCCTCACCTCAGTCTTAAATGGCATCCCCCTTATTTTAAATGGTGCTCTCTGGTTCTATACCTTGCAACCAGGGGAAACATCTTTGCTGTATTTCCCCCATCTATTCCCTGAAGTATCTTGAAGTTTCAATGAAACCACCCCTCATTCATCAAAAATTTGCACAATACAGGCCTAGTTTGCTCTTCATAGGAGAGTCCCACCATCCCAAGAATAAGTCCCAGGAACCTCCTTCCAAGGCAACAGTATCTTTTCTGAGATAAGGAGATCAAAACTGCACACAGTGCTGCACGTGTGGTCTCACCATGTTCCTAAACAATTGACAGGCAGGATGCTGAAAGAACACAGAAAGCCAGGCAGCATCAGGAGGTGGAGATGTTGACGTTTCAGGTGTAACCCTTCTTCAGGACCCAGTCTAGTTCGTCCCAGGGTGAAGATTTGGACAGATCCACAGAAACAGAAAGACCATACTGACAATTTTCATTGGTGTATTTTGCAAATTCAGTTTCCAAATGCAGTCACATGCTGGGCTTTCCTCTGTTTCCACATTTATTTTTAGACATCTGCTTCAGCTTTATGATGAACTTCCTCCAATTTCTCATGCTCTTCTCCAATATCTTGATTTCTCAAGCTTCTGCACAATAATATGTCAGCTCTGCAATCTCAATGACTAAGTTTGAACTGTGCTGTGGATCTGCTGCAACTCCTCAATGTCATATTAGAGGGTGATATTCGTAGGTAAGCAGTGTGCAGCAGTGATATAGTAGCCTTGATAACTCATGTTGATAGACACAGAATTAAGGATGGAGGCTTTCAATGGGAGACTATTCTATGATTCTATAACTGAGTAAGTTTGCAGCAGGGCAAGTTTGACTTCAGCAGCAAAGAGAAAGAGTTTGGGGTTTTTTGGTCAAAAGTCAGGACTTGACCTATTCACAGATCTATCTAAATTAAGAATTACTTTAGCCAAACATTGAGTGTTGACTTTTACACATGATTTAATATTACTTGAGTATGATTAGTATTCCAATGGTGAAAGGGATTACACAAAACTACTTCTAACAGCTTTATTGTCTGCACTTTGAAAAAAAATGGTCTTCAATGACAAATTGGGTAATCCAGAGCTTTCCTTAAAATATCATTAAACCTGACAGACATGATCCATCTGCCAGAATCTGAGAGAGAGCAGGGAGTTAGAGGCAACAAGTGTCCGTTGTTCACCACACAGGGTGGAAACTGCATTTCACACTCAGATTGAGCAGACTACATACATACGAAATGATGTTGGAAGATTCAACTAGCTTTGATTAGTGCAAAAAATCATCGATTCATATTTCATCATGAAGGTTAGTTTGGAGATTAAATGTTATACTGTTGCAAAAAGGGAAAGGAGCTGAGAATAGCTCTGGACTAGTTCCTTGAGAATGAAAAGTCCATTTAAGGGACAAAGTATAATTGTAACAGAGTTAAAAATCACACAACACCAGGTTATAGTTCAACAGGTTTAAGTGGAAGCACACTAGCTTTCAGAGCGACACTCCTTCATCAGCGTCGCTCCGAAAGCTAGTGTGCTTCCAATTAAACCTGTTGGACTATAACCTGGTGTTGTGTGATTTTTAACTTTGTCCACCCCAGCCCAACACTGGCATCTCCAAATCATAATTATAGCAGTGTATTCTTGATTAAGGCAAACATTAAATAAGAAATTTTTTCTGTAGAATTTTTTACTGAAATCTGTTTCCTTTAGTTTGTTTGCTTGTTACTTTAAAAGTTTTAAAACTTGAAATCTTGTGTGATCATTTTAGGCATTCACTGGAAGTTTGAATTTCTTTTTAAAGATTATTGATGTCTGTGGGATTACAACAGGATTTCTGAATTGTTCTTTTTTATTTATTCATTCATGATATGTGGCTGTCACTTGCTGGATCAGCAATTATTGCCCATCACTAGTTGTCCTTGAGAAAGAGATAGTGAGCTATCTTCTTGAACCACTGCAGTTCATTTGATGTAGGTAGGCCCACAATGCTGTTAGGAAGGGAATTCCAGGATTTTGACACAGCGACACTAAAAGAACAGTGATATATTTCCAAGTTAGGACAGTGAGTGGCCTGGAGGGGGACTTTCAGGTGTTGGCGTTCCCGTTTACTGCTGTCCTTGACCTTTTGGATTGTAGTGGTCAAGATTTTCGAAGGTACTATCAAAGGAGTGTTTGTCGAATTTTGCATTTCTGGATTGATAACTGAAAAAGTAGGTTAAAAATATTGTGATTGAGAATGAGAGGGAGGGTGCAGTATCTAAGAATTATAGGGAAGGAATATTGAAATGTAGAACTTAAGACAGGTGAAAACCATTATTAGATGGAGGATTAGGGGGCACCTATGAGATAATTGAGTCAAAGGAACTAATAGATTCAGCTTTCAAAAGAAGCTGGTGTCATAGAGTCATAGAGATGTACAGCATGGAAACAGACCCTTCGGTCCAACCCGTCCATGCCGACCAGATATCCCAACCCAATCTAGTCCCACCTGCCAGCACCCGGCCCATATCCCTCCAAACCCTTCCTATTTATATAGTCATCCAAATGCCTCTTAAATTTTGCAATTGTACCAGCCTCCACCACATAATTTTGTTATAGGGAGCGGTGACACTATGGAGTGATCATCAATTTGAAGCTTTGGTGGATTGGAAGCCAGGGTTGAGCAATATATTCTAGCTTTGCTCAAAAAGCGAGTGAATTAGGAAAGAGTAATGAAGTCGGCTGATGGAACTGTTGAAATTTATGAACAATGGGGCTTGAGAAACCATCCAGAAGAGCATTTGAACAATTGATTCTATATAAACAGTTGAATGTTTCAGCAGATGGTGAGCTAAGGCTGGCCAAAGACAACTTTATAGAGGTGAAAGTAAGTAGTTTGGGCCTAATCAGTGATTTATTAAAGTTTGGCACCAGTATGTTGCTTTTGTACTGTTACTTTATTAATAAAGTGAAGGAATTCACATGTTTTATTTAATAGCCTTCTCAACTTCTCTTGCCAGCTTTAAAGACTAGTGTATGTAGACACATTAGGTGTTATGATGCAGTGGTAGCATCCCAGTCTCTGAAACAGATGCTTCAGGTTTAAGTGCTATTCCAAGACTTGATGGTTAAAAAAGGCTTTTCATAATGCTGCCAAGGAGGTTGGGTATCAACTTCTGTGGGATATGGAATATGTTTCAAAACAAGGATCAAATTCTATCAAATATTTAGTTTTCAAATCACTTTTTCATGACTAAGACATGGACATTTTCCAAGCATCATAAAAAGTAACTTGATAAATTCTATCTTGTCCACTGATGCTCAATGTGCAACATCAAGCAGCAAGAGAAATCCCTTAACACCAATGTTTATGCCAAGTGTCACATACCTGACATTGAGAGAGATATATACCTTATATTTAACAGAGATCAGCTTCGCTGGGTTGGCCATGTAGTTTGAGAATTCGCACATCCCAAAGGTGGTATTTCCAGCTAGCTGAGCACAGAAACTCACTTCTTAGATGAAAAGACATTCTGCAAGGTAGTTCAGAGTCTGTGAACTGGACATTGGATCAGCTTATTGGGATTGTATTATAGACAGGAGAAAGTGAGGACTGCAGATGCTGGAGATCAGAGCTGAAAAAAGGGCATTCCTGAAGAAGGGCTTGTGCCCGAAACGTCGATTCTCCTGCTCCTTGGATGCTGCCTGACCTGCTGCGCTTTTCCAGCAACACACTTTCAGCATTGTATTATAGACACCCTAATAGTAAGAGGGAAACTGAGAAACAAATTTGTAAGGAGATCTCAGTTATCTGTAAGAATAATAGAGTGGTTATGGTAGGGAATTTTAACTTTCCAAACATAGACTGGGACTGCCATAGTGTTAAGGGTTTAGATGGAGAGGAATTTGTTAACTGTGTACAAGACAATTTTCTGTTTCAGTATGTGGATGTACCTACTCGAGAAGCTGCAAAACTTGACCTACTCTTGGGAAATAAGGCAGCGCAGGTGACTGAGGTGTCAGTGGGGGAGCACTTTGGGGCCAGTGACCATAATTCTATTTATTTTAAAATAGTGATGGAAAAGGATAGACTAGATCTAAAAGTTGAAGTTCTAAATTGGAGGAAGGCCGATTTTGATGGTATTAGGCAAGAACTTTCGAAAGCTGATTGTGCGCAGATATTCGCAAGTAAAGGGACGGTTGGAAATTGGGAAGCCTTCAGAAATGAGATAACGAGAATCCAGAGAAAGTATATTCCTATTAGGATGAAAGGAAAGGCTGGTAGGTATAGGGAATGCTGGATGACTAAAGAAATTGAGGGTTTGGTTAAGAAAAAGAAGGAAGCATATGTAAGGCATAGACAGGATAGATCAAGTGAATCCTTAGAAGAATATAAAGGCAATACGAGTATATTTAAGAGAAAAATCAGGAGGGCAAAAAGGGGACATGAGATAGCTTTGGCAAATTGAGTTAAGGAGAATCGAAAGGGTTTTGACAAATACACTAAGGACAAAAGGGTAACTAGGGAGAGAATAGGGCCCCTCAAAGATCAGCAAGGCGGCCTTTGTGTGGAGCCGCAGGAGATGGGGCAGTTACTAAATGAGTATTTTGCATCAGTATTTACTGTGGAAAAGGACATGGAAGATATAGAATGTAGGGAAATAGATGGTGACATCTTGAAAAATGTCCACATTACAGAGAAGGAAGTGCTGGTTGTAACCCAAGGACCTGATCAGGTATACCCAAGAACTCTGTGGGAAGCTAGGGAAGTGAGTGCTGGGCTTCTTACTGAGATATTTGTATCATCGATAGTCAGAGGTGAGGTGCCGGAAGACTGGAGGTTGGCTAAAGTGGTGCCACTGTTTAAGAAGGGTAGTAAGGACAAGTCAGGGAACTATAGACCAGTGAGCCTGACCTCGGTGGTGGGCAAGTTGTTGCAGGGAATCCTGAGGGACAGGATGTATATGTATTTGGAAAGGTAAGGACTGATTAGGGATAGTCAACATTGCTTTATGCGTGGGAAATCATGTCTCACAGACTTGATTGAGTTTTTTGTATAAAGAGGATTCATGAGGGCAGAGTGGTAGCTGTGATCTATATTGACTTCAGTAAGGCATTTGACAAGGTTCCCTATGGGAGACTGGTGAGCAAGGTTAGATCTCACGGAATACAGGGGGAACTCACCATTTGGACACAGAACTGGCTCAAACATAGAAGACAGAGAGTGGTGGTGGAGGGTTGTTTTTCAGACTGGAGGCCTGTGACTAGTGGAGTGCCACAAGGATTGGTGCTGGGTCCACTACATTTTATCATTTATATAAATGATTTGGATGTGAGTATAACAGGTTAGTTAGTAAGTTTGCAGATGACATAAAAATTGGAGGTGTAGTGGACAGCAAAGAAGGTTACCTCAGATTACAACGGGATCTTGATCAGGTGGGCCAATGGGTTGAGAAGTGGCAGATGGAGTTTAATTTTGATAATTGTGAGGTGTTGCATTTTGGGAAAGCAATTCTTAGCAGGACTTATACACTTAATGGTAAGATCCCAGAACAAAGAGACCTTAGAGTGCGCGTTCATAGTTCCTTGAAAGTAGAGTTGCATAGTGAGGAAGGCGTTTGGTGTGCTTTCTTTTATTGGTCAGAGTATGGAGTACAGGAGTTGGGAGGTCATGTTGCGGCTGTACAGGACAATGGTTAGGTCACTGTTGGAATATTGCGTGCAATTCTGGTCTCCTTCCTATCGGAAAGGTGTTGTGAAACTTGAAAGGGTTCAGAAAAGATTTACAAGGATGTTGTCAGGATTTGAGCTATAGGGAGAGATTGAATAGGCTAGAGCTGTTTTCCCTGGAGTGTCAGAGGCTGTGACCTTATAGAGGTTTACAAAATCATGAGGGGCATGGATAGGGTAAATAGGCAAAGTCTTTTCCCTGGGGTCGGAGAGTCCAGAACTAGAGGGCATAGGTTTATGGTGAGAGCGGAAAGATATAATAGAGACCTAAGGAGCAACATTTTCACGCAGAGGGTGGTATGTGTGTGGAACGAGCGGCCAGAGGAAGTGGTGGAGGGTGGTACAATTGCAATATTTAAAAGGCATCTGGATGGTTATATGAATAGGAAGGGTGTGGAGGGATATGGGCCAGGTGCTCGCAGGTGGAACTAGATTGGGTTGGGATATCTGGTCAGCACGGATAGGTTGGACCGAAGGGTTTGTTTCCATGCTGTACATCTCCATGACTCTATGACTCTATTAGCTCTGGACATATCCAAATGTCTCCATAATTATATTTGAGGAGAACAGAATCAGGTCCCTACTTGACAAGAGAGCATAACACAAAGCCAGTGCCTTCATCCACCCTTCCATCAGTGACCTCATATGTAATATTTGCAATTGAATCAGCAAATTAAGATTTGATTTCACATTACACCATCCAATGCCAAATTGGATGGTGACCAACTGGTTTCCTTCCTGAACATCAATCCATTAAAACCAAGAGAGAACATATCATACAAAATATTGACTGGCATCCTGTCCTCAAGCCTCCTTATTATTTTCTCAAAGAACTCAATAGGTACTTTAAGTAACCTATCCAGATATATTATGATAAATCTCCAGCACAGGTAAGACTTGAACTCAGACTTTCTGGCCCAGATGTAGGGGCACTACCACTGCATCACAAGACACTACAAAGAACACAATAAAGCTATCCAAATAAATGCTTTCATTTATTAGCCCATTGAAACGTCTGTTATCTCTGTCAGTTAATTTGGATTATTTTCTAAACATGAACATTGACAAAACCAAAGTGACGAGGCAAATGTGTGTCCTGCAGACGCTGGAGATTAGAGTCAAGATTATTGTTGGAAAAGCACAACAGGTCAAGCAGCAGCCGAGGAGCAGGAAAATCACGTTTCGTGCAAAAGCCCTTCATCAGGACTGAAATGCAGATCTCAAAGGTGTTCATGTACTGATAAAAGGAAGAGAACTAGAATATGTGCAAGAATTCAAGTAATTAGCAATGATAATATCTTGAGATGGAAGATACAATAAAGAAATAAGAACAATGATAGCAATGCCAAAGCCCATGTTTTGTAAGAAGAGACCAGAGACCTGAAAAAGCAATTCAAAGAGAAGTTTGTAAAAAGCTTGGTTCGGAGTGTTGTTATGTATGGCTGTGGACCTTATTGAAGGAGAATGTAACTTGTTAAAAAGCTCTGAAATTTGGATTTGGAGGAGAATGGAAACTGTCAGCTGGGCAGGAAAAAAATGAAGTGTTTTGGAAAGCGAATGAATAAATAATTGTGTTCCAGGTCATAGAGTCATAGAGATGTACAGCACAGAAGCAGATCCTTCGGTCCAACCTATCCATTCCGACCAGATATCCCAACCAGACATCTTGTCCCACCTGTCTGCATCTGGCCCATATCCTAACCAAACCCTTCATATTCATATACCCATCCAAATGCCTCTTAAATGTATTGTACCAGCCTCCACCACTTCCTCTGGCAGCTCATTCCATACACATACCACCCACTGCGTGAAAAAGTTGCCCCTTGGGTCTCTTTTATATCTTTCTCTTCTCACCCTAAACCGATGCCCTCTAGTTCTGGACTCCCCGATTCCAGGGAAAAGACTTTGCCTATTTACCCTATCCATGCCCCTCATGATTTTGTAAACCTCTATAAGGTCACCCCTCAGCCTCTGACGCTCCAGGGAAAACAGCCCCAGCCTGTTCAGCCTCTCCCTATAGCTCAAATCCTCCAATCCTGGCAACATCCTTGTAAATCTTTTCTGAACCCTTTCAAGTTTCACAACATCTTTCCGATAGGAAGGCAACCAGAATTGCATGCAATATTCCAACAGTGGCCTAATCAATGTCCTGTACAGCTGCAACATGACCTCCGAAGTCCGCTACTCAATACTCTGACCAATAAAAGAAAGCATACCAAACGCCTTCTTCACTATCCTATCTACCTGCAACTCCACTTTCAAGGAGCTATGAACCTGCACTCCAAGGTCTCTTTGTTCAGCAACACTTCCAAGGACCTTACCATTAAGTGTACAAGTCCTGCTAGGATTTGCTTTCCCAAAATGCAGCACCTCGCATTTATCTGAATTAAACTCCATCTGCCACTTCTCAGCCCATTGGCCCATCTGGTCCAGATCCTGTTGTAATCTGAGGTAACCCTCTTTGCTGTCCACTACATCTCCAATTTTGTTGTCATCTGCAAATTTACTAACTGTACCTCTTATGCTCATATCCAAATCATTTATGTAAATGACAAAAAGTAGAGGACCCAGCACTGATCCTTGTGGCACTCCACTAGTCACAGGCCTGCAGTCTGAAAAACAACCCTCCACCACCCCCTCTTTCTTCTACTTTTGAGGCAGTTATGTATCCAACTGGCTAGTTCTCCCAATATTCCATGTGATCTAACCTTGCTAATCAGTCTCCCATGTGGAACCTTGTCGAAGTCCATATAGATTACATCTACCACTCTGCCCTCATCCTCTTTGTTACTTCCTCAAAAAATTCAATCAAGTCTGTGAAACATGATTTCCCACGCACAAAGCTGTGTTGACTATCCCTAATCAGTCCTTGCCTTTCCAAATACATATACATCCTGTCCCTCAGGATTCCCTCCAACAACTTGCCCACCACTGACGTCAGGCTCTCTGGTCCATAGTTCCCTGGCTTGTCCTTACCGCCCTTCTTAAACAGTGGCACCACATTAGCCAACCGCCAATCTTCCAGCACCTCACCTCTGACTATCGATGATACAAATATCTCAGCAAAAGGCTCAACAATCACTTCTCTAGCTTCCCACAGAGTTCTCAGGTACACCTGATCAGGTCCTGAGGATTTATCCACCCTTACCCGTTTCAAGACATCCAGCACTTCCTTATGCGAGCATAATTCTCCTTAATTCTATTTGCCAAAGCTATCTCATGTCCCCTTTTTGTCCTCCTGATTTCCCTTTTAAGTATGCTCCTATTTCCTTTATACTCTTCCAAGGATTCACTCGATCTATCCTGTGCTTCCTTTTTTTTCTTTACAAAACCCTCAATTTCTTTAGTCATCCAACATTCCCTATGCCTACCAGCCTTTCCTTTCACCCTAACAGGAATATACTTTCTCTGGATTCTCGTTATCTCATTTCTGAAGGCTTCCCATTTTCCAACTATCCCTTTACCTGTGAATATCCGCGCCCAATCAGTTTTCGAAAGTTCTTGCCTAATACTGTCAAAATTGACCTTCCTCCAATTTAGAACTTCAACTTTTAGATCTAGTCTATCCTTTTCCATCACTATTTTAAAACTAATAGAATTATGGTCACTGGCCCCAAAGTGCTCCCCCACTGACATCTCAGTCACCTGCCTGCCTTATTTCCTAAGAGTAGGTCAAGTTTTGCACCTTCTCTTGTCGGTACATCCACATACTGAAACAGAAAATTGTCTTGTACACAGCTAACAAATTCCTCTCCATCTAAACCCTTAACACTATGGCAGTCCCAGTCTATGTTTGGAAAGTTAAAATCCTCTACCATAATCACCCTATTATTCTTACAGATAGTGTTTAAAAAAATGCAGAGTAACTGCGTAAGGCACATTTTAAGAGGAAACAAACTTGTAAGAGATGTTTTGGAGGGAAATTTGAAAGAAAAAGCAGAAAGAAGAGAATACCAATGTTGAATGGCTTGAAAATGAAAGGAAGTTTCATGAAAAGACTGTCGCAGGACTATGTAGTACTGCTGTGAGCTAAGGACCTACCTTTAGTCAGAGCACACATGATGATGATGATGATGCTACCTCTAAAGGTTTCCTCGCCACAGGCATTAAGGTGACTATTTTGTAATTGCTAGGTTTATCTGTCTGTGTTCTGAGACCCAGGTTCAAAGCTGCAGAATGGCCTGATCTTGGAGTTAAGTTGGAAATCTAACAGGAGGTCCACGAATAATTTCAACAATTGTTACACACTCATGGATAAAGAGCTTGGCAAGAAATAGAGCGAGAAAAAGTTTTTTTTTATCACATCATTCTTGTTTCGTTTGCAGATAACTTTCACCTATTTACTTTCGTTCCTTTTTGTTTCATGAGCAGGAACAGCTTCTCCCTATCTATTCTATCTATCCTGTTCATGATTTTGAAAACATCTACCAAATCACTCCTTCTGTCCAAGAAAAACTGTCCCAACTTCTTCAATCTATCCTCATAACTGAAGCTTCTCATTCCTGATGAAGGGCTTATGCCCAAAACATCGATTCTCCTGCTCCTCGGATGCTGCTTGACCTGCTATGCTTTTCCAGCACCACACTTGTAACTCTGATCTCCAACATCTGCAATCCTCACTTCCTCCTGGAACCATTCCTGTAAATTTGACTTGTATCTCTCCAGTGCATTCCAATAACAGCTTTCCGATAACATGGCACCCACAACTGTACACAACACTCAAACTGAAGCCTAACAAGTGTCTTGGCAAGTTCAACATCGCCTACCTGCTCTTGTACTCTTTGATCCTATTAATAAAGCCAAGAACACTATGTACTCTGTTAACTTTCCTGCCATCTTCAATGATCTGTGTGCATAAACACCAAGTCTCTCTGCTCCTGCACCCCTTAAGAATTGTACCCATTATTTTCTGTTGTTTTTCAATGTTCCTCAGACCAAAGTGTTTCACCTCACGCTTCTGTGTTTTGAACCTCATCCGCTTCCTATCCGCTCACTTCAGCAATTTGTCAATGACCTTTTGGAGTTCCCCACCATCCTCCTCACAGTATACCATTCTTCCAAGTTCAGTATCATCTGCAAGCTTTGAAATGGCCCCCTGCAAACTGAAATCCAGTCGTTAAATATTAGGAAAAGCAAGAGTCCCAATACAAATCCTGGGGAAACTCCGCCACAAATCTTCCTCCAGCCCCCAAAAGATCTACTGACGAGTATCCTCTGTTTCTTATCACTCACCAATTTTACATCCACGTTGCTACTGTCCCTTTTGTACCAGAACCTATACTCAGAAGTCGTTTGTCATGTTGTACGTAGAGGGACAAGTACAAACACATTTCCTTATCTTCAAAAAATGAACCCCAGCCTGCAGAGTCCACCTAAATGAGTCTAGACTCACAGCTCTACTGTTATCTTTGTCAATTTATTTTTTAACCTCCTTAATCCTCTGCCTCAACATATTTTAACGTCTGTACTTCGAAATACACTGTAGAATTTAAAAGAAAAAAAATTTCAGGCGTTGGTGAAACTTAAAAACGGAACAAAAACCCTGCAAGAAGTGACCTTCTGAAATGTCCTTGTGTTGCCTTTTTAATGATATTCTTCCATCGCCTTTTTAAATGCGCTGCCCTTCCCACCCCCCCCCCCCCCCCCGCTGTCAATCAGCTGGTTGTCTCCATGGTGACGATGTGGTGGGGTTAGTGTTGTGAATGAGCCGGTAGTGCAGGAGCTGAGCCGGAGAGTGAGAAGCGGTAGGAGCGGGAGCTGAGGCCGGGACATACAGCCGCACTCCAGCACCGTGCCCGCCTCAGTCAGGCGAAGCCATGAGCCAGCCACGGAGCGGGCTGCTGTCCACCATCCAGACCCGGGTCTGCACCGACAACTTCAGTAACTGCTACACGCTGGTGGGCAAAGAGCTCGGCAGGTAATCCAGGGAGAGCCGGGCAGGGTGAAGTTAATACGGACTTGGAGGGGGGTCACAGGGAGAAAGAGGGGAAAGAGCCTTTCATAGAACAAGACTAAGCTCTATCAGTACAAGATCGTGGTCTTTAAGACCAAGAGACCCGCACACACGCGTGAGATGAACAACCCCACACACATTATGACAGTATGACCCCCACATCGTGATATAGACAGATTTATCCCAACCTGAAAAGCCGAAAGGGTTTTAAAAAAAATATTTGAGATGGAACGAAGAAGGAAGAGATTATTTTTTTTTCAAAAGCTGACGGCGGTAAGTAATGACCTGCACAGATGAGGGATTCAGACTGAGTCAGTGAAAGAGATTTAAAGACAGAGCAACTCTGGTAGAGCAACTCTTAACAGTGACTGAAAAAGACAACTTGTCAGTGAGGGAAATTGTGGCTCAGGCAGATATTCTTGAGAGGCTTGAACTGTATATTCTGGGTAATCTGTTGCTATTTTGAGAATATCTTTGTTTATTATGTTTTTTTCCACAGTCAAGGGGTTCCATTTGTTAGTAAATTGTAAATAAATAATGATTTTGGAGTTGAGATTGCTGAGACATTTGATATATATGTTCAGAATATTGGTATTTTGTAAATATATGTATTGTCAATGATTGTTACGTTTATTGTTTCTGTGTTTTAGCATTTTATACACTACATTTACCACTTAGGTTTTTATATAAATGAAACTTAGTAATTTATTAGAGACTTTAATGGAAACTTGTGCTGTGAGAGCTGGTGGTATGTCACATCTTATAAAACTTTCATTATTGGAAAGCGCATCAGATTGAGAGTTACAGTGAATTTAGTCATGTAGCACTTTGTTTCAGATTTGATCTGAGTAAAACAATTCCAGTTGTGCACAATTTTAGAAGTAACTAGAGTAAGGGATTGGTTACTTTCATCTAAAGCTAAACACTCCATATTAAATAGAATGGGAAGCCTAACACTTGGCCGACACTTGAAGTTTTCTGGTAAAGAAAGCTGGAGTTTCTGACAAAGATTTTCGTAGCTCTCAAATCCATGTGCTTATTAATTGTTGGAATAACTATCCTCTGCAAATTGAATCCACACAGGACAAGAGAAAATGAACAAAATATCACAAATGTAATACTTTAACATATTATTCTTTAGAAAAAAATCGAGATTGTTTTGATTTGGTATATTTAATGTTGCTATTTTGATTTTAAAAATTCCTTCCATTGCCCATTCAAAGGTTTGGGAAGCTATAGTTTCAGAGAATTAGAGAAAACTACTCACCTTGTTCCTGGGCTATATCTCCTTACACATACACTTCCAGGCTCCACTGTATTTACTGCACATTCATGTCCTATTGCACTGCCTTTTGAATCCACTTGGGGCAGCAAACTTACTAAATATAATTCAAACAACTCTGAAATAAATGTGTTTTTATAGTACTGTAGATGCACTGCAGGTTGCCTGTTTCTAACAAGATGCAACAATTATTGAGAAACTATGAACAGCTTTTTAAAGTTTATTTAATCTCTATTACACGTAAACAGAGTCTCTGCTAGATTTGATTTCATAAAGTAGTGGCACTTCAATATCAAGTTGAAAGTTCATCAAATAATGTTTGTTAAAGAATTGATGTTTAACTAGGGAAACCTTGTGTTAATGTACAACTCCACTGATAATTCTTCAAAACTGTAGAGGTGACATGTCCTTTTCTGCTGTATTTTCTCCGAGTGATTCTTTCAATCTTTGAAATATAATAATTTTCTCCAGTAATGTCTTGTTATTTCTCTTTAGGCAAAGTTTTTTTAGGGGGAGGTGGTGAGGGGAGCAGACTCCTTTTCTTTGTGTGAAAATTTTACTTAATAATAGCTGAAGCGTTTAATAAATCGTCTTTCTGTTTCTGCTTCCAATCCCTCCCAGGAATAAGTATTAGATTTCCTGAGAGCGCTGCTTGTTATTCAGGTGGCTACATCTTTCCACAGGTTCTATTTTGGTTTCTGAGGTTTGGCAGACTTTTGTTTCTGATACAGGTACAGGCCAAGTCCACATGGTGGCCACAAATTTGCTTAATCATAGACCTGTGTGCTGCCACAAGGTCTCTAAATCCTTCACTCGTGGTTCACTAGAATTCTTTTGTGCTCTGGATTTTGGACTTGGAATACAAAAGTGGAACTATTCCTGGGAGATCTGCCAATTGTGCTCACACCCTGCATGCCTGAGGTCTTCCCTGCCAATCCCCTGGTGTATTGGATTAAATGCCAATCTACACAGCAGGAAGTCTGTACTAGCTGGCATGGCTCAGTTTAAAAGTGTCACAAACTTCTCTTGCGTCATTCTCTGTAAGGGGGAAAGTGATTTTTGTGTTGCTAAATTATCCTTTGTTTCATGGTTGGTCAAATGGGAGATGAAATGTGGAAAAAAATTAACACCTGAATGATATTTGGCCAGATCTACATTTGGCAGTGCTTTTCCCTTCTTTCATTCTGCCTATTATTCCCCTTTTACATCTGTCTGGAATGCCTGCCAGGCAGAAAATAGTTGCAGTGTTTACTGTGCAAGTGTGTTTCAAAACGTAGGTTGTCATTATAAATGTTCCAAAATATATGAATGGATTTTTTTTTCTTTTGAAGATATAAAATTCTCAGGAGTGTGCCTCTGGACAATGCTTGTTAAGTAGTCAATGCTAATGGATAGATGTGAGGAGGCATTTCTTGTCTGAGGTTCTAGCACGTGTAACAAGAATAAAGTGTGTGTGGGTGTATTTTTTTGGCATCTTGGATGAAATGTTCTTTATTTTGCAGTCCAGCACAATTTCTGTTTTACATCAACTGCAATGTAACCGTATAGGCTGAGTATCCAATTTTAATTGTCAAACGGGAGTATGTAGACTTTCTTCCAAAATGCTTGTCACCTCCATTGTACAATAGCTCTCAGCCATTTATTTCCATTATTTCCTCTTCAAGAAGGTGACCTCTGAGCACCTCTGCCCAACTGTATTACTTACATTTTTATTGCACTCTGTTTTTTTCTGTAAGATGAGTAAAATGCATAGCTTTGAGCAAAACCTTTGTTTTTACACATTTTAAATTGCATCGCATTTTACTGCTTTGTGTAACCTTTACTGATCATAAGATAGTTTATGTGCAGCATGCTTTTACTTTGTTTAATAAATAACCCAATGCACTGTAATTATTAGCTATACATGTTTTAATTACAGTCTGTCTTTTTCCTATTCACTGCACATTGCAGTGTGATTTTTCTTCAGCTTAGTGTGCTACTTCTTGAGTATCTTTATTTTCTCCATTTTGTGTTACAATTGGTTCAATTTTGATTAAGCGTGCTAAGGGAATGCAAGCATTTGATTGACACTTGTAATTCAGTTCAGAATCAGTACTTCATATGCACATTTCTTACATGTGAATTACCTTTTGTTTTGTCAAGCCAAGAGCAAAGGTTTTTGATTTTACTTTTATTTTGCTCCAAATATCACAAAGTTTCATCACCCTTTGTGAAATGTTGGCCATCTTCTCAATTCATCTTCTCATTAATCACGTAAAAATAAATTTAAATGTCTTTCACAAACATACTGACAGCAACCAGAACAGAAAAGCAGAGAGAAAGCAGCCAATTGTTAATAATGAGAGAGAGTTGAAAGTACTACACTAAAAGACCAGAGTCTGAAAGACAAATGAATCATAAAATCTACCTTAAACTGGATGAAAAAAATCAATACATTCAAAGTGACTCAGTCACTTCTCAAGAGAATCAGCAGCTATTATGCATTTTGTTGCAAGTCACTGGAAGAGTGATAACACACAAACATGAGGCTCCTGGAATTACTCAACATTCTTTTTACTTCCCCAGTCATCCTGTTCCATGATGTGATTTCTGTTACTGTGCTTCTTTCCCTATGTGACCACTTTTCATTGAAATTGCACGCTCTGCTTGTGTAACGTTTGTAAACTAAATCCAATTTCATCAACATTTAAAGATACATCAGGCTTATAATGAAATAAAACCTTGTGACGTTTATCAACATGGTTTGTTATCCAGCATGTGATTACACATGATTTTGATCTTAATTGTGCAAGTCGATTATCACCTGTAAGCAATAATATACTTTTTTTAAAAAATGTGTCCTGCACCTTTTAGTACGATGCTTATATTACATTCCTCAAATGATAGCAATGTATTACTCAATTGTTTGCTTTATGACAGTGATTGCATTTGACAATGCCTTATTGACTGTGGGGCACGTCGTGAGATAAGTAGAGGTGCTATAGAAACATGAGTTCTTTGTTCTCTTCTTTAAGAACAGCACAAACACATTCCTTATCGTATTCTGTTATTCAAAAAACTGCTGTATTCAATCATCAAATCACCAAAATGTTTACTTGTCTGATATTACATGACTATTTTTGCTGCAGTCAGTAATGCAAGATAATAAAAGCAAAATATCACTGATGGTGAAAAATCTGAAACAAACATAGAAAGCTCAGCAGGTCTGGCAGCATCTGAAGAGATATAAATAGAATTCATGTTTCAAGTTTGGTATGACACTTCTTCAGAAGGGTTAGTAATTCAAGGTAGTTTAATTATTATCATAGAGTTATAAAATTACTTGATGTCCTTGGGTATGCAGGTTGGAAAGATATCGATGTCAAGTTCCATCACTTGTTTTGTTTCAAACATGTTTTCCAAGTTGATCCTTGTTAATTAGAAGGAATTATGTCTTTTTTAAAAAAAAAACACATTCCAAGCTCAACGATTAATTATTGACCACTGTTTCCTATTATTCCAGAGATGTTTTTAGGTGAATACTTTACACATATTTCTTCTTACTCTAGAAAGGTTACATAATTTATCTCTGGAGGTTTTTTTGCTTTAAGGTCCTACCTGAATTTTTTTATACATTGTTAGTAAATTTCATATTTAAAAAATTTAACACAAGCAAGTATTGCATGAAGGAATGGAGAGACATATGTCCAGGTTTGTCAATTTAACTGACACAATAAGTAGAAGTGATGGGAACAGAAAGCTGCGAAGGAACCTTTTATACTTATAGAGTAAGCAAATTGGTAGATGGAATTCAGAAATAAAAACAAAACGTGCGAGAGAAACTTAGTAAGTGTGATAGCATCTGTGGAGGTAGAACAGAGTTGATGTTTCAAGACTCATATGACTCCTCTTTGGAACTGTAGGTGCAGAGAATGATGGTATTTACACTATTGCCAAAAGGGAGGAGGAGGAGTGAGTGGAACCACTGATGAAGGTCCCCAGAGCAAAGGATATAAAGAGCTAATGGTGATGGAGGAGATATATTTACAAAATAATTGTTAATGGTTGATATGAATAATTGAAAATAATTTCAATGAGAGCAAATCCTTGCAATTTTCCATTTATGAAAAGCAATAAAAGCTAATGGGCAAGTGACAGTAGCCTTTACCTTGAGCGAATGGGAATAAAAAGAGGTGGAAGTTATCATGCACGTGTATAAAGCTCGAGATAGACCTTACTCAGTTTATAATATTTCAATTTTATTCAGTTCAAGGCACTGCAAGTTGGAAGGATGTGTTGGTTTGGGAAGTGTGCTATTGTGGAAGACTGGTACAAATTCACTGGTTTGACACTGAGTAAAAAAGTTAAATGAGAACTGCAGGATACATAGACAATGCCTATATTCCCTTTGTTGTAGAAGATTTAAGGGGTGATGAAATTGTGTATAAGGTGTTTAAAGGATTTGATAGGCTAAACAGAAATATTTCAGAAATCGGAGTTCAGAACAAGTAAGTAACCTTAAATTTCTTGACATCACTTCTTCACACAAACTGCAGTGAAAAGACGCTTCTCTCAAAAAAAAATCTTTAGGACAATTTTAAAAATCCAAGCTGAGACGGATTTTAAATTGGGAAGGGATATGGTGCAAAAGCAGATAATTGAGATTGAAATAGAAATTGGCCATTCACAGGGACTGCTTGGGGACCAATGGCAAACTCTTAACACCAGAGGATGAAGCTTTAACAGTGGATTATATATATATTACTTACACTTTATGAAAATGCAAGTTGAAATCCAATATAGGTTTCAAAGATCATATGAAATAGAAGCATTTGGTTCCTCAAGTTTGTTCTGCCATTCAATAAGATTATCACTCATCTGATTGTGGCTTTCACTCCATTTTAATACCTTTGTCCATAACCCTTGACTCCCTTGTCTACAGAAAATCTGTCTAATTGGCCTTGAATATATTTAATGACTCAAACACTGCTACTTTGTGGAGGAGAGAATTCCAAAGTCTGATGACCCTCTGAAAGGGGGAAAAAAAATTCATCTCCTCCTCAAATGACAGACACTCCTTTTAAACTGTGCTGCCTGGTTCTAGACTCCTCCATGAGACAAAGCATTCTCTTAGCATCTAGCCTGTAATCCCCTCAGAATCTTCTGTGCTCAGTGTAGTTGCCTCTGATATTTATAAAGTCTATTTGAGCAATATTTCCTTATATGGCAACCCCTTCATCCCATGGACCAGCTGTGTGAATGTCTTATTTTAACTGCTTCCAGTGCAATTATATCTTTTCTAAAGGACACAATCTGAAGAAGAGTCATGTGCGACTAAATGCTCTTTCTCCACAAAAACTGACAGATTTGTTGAGTTTCTACAGCATCCTCAGTATTTTGCTTTTATTCATTTACTAGATTTGGTCAGTAGAAGAATAAGTGTTGGGTGAAATGCACGAAAGTGGACACGAGAACTGTTGGAACAGATGTGATCTTGTTGAATGGTGGTGCATGTTTGAGGGACTGAATGGCCTACTCCTGTTACTATTTCTTTTGATCTTGTGGTGTCATGGTCAAGCATAACTTAGCTTTAATAGTTTTTGAAGATATAACTGACTTAGATAGACAAAGGCAAGATGATCCATTAGATTAGAAAATATGGATTTCAGATGGTATTTCAACAAGTGATCGAGGTTTGTCACAACATTCAAGTGTAAGAAACAATGCAGTAATATGGATGGAAAGGCGATTAACAGCAAATGATTGTTCAGTTTGCCAAAGAGTTAAAAGTGATGGTGAGAGAACTAATTTAGTCCATGTTTGTCTTTCTTATATCTTGTAAATAGTGAAGCATGAATGAGTTCACTGCTGAGCTGGGCTATGGCACATGCAATAATAGGTTGTCCTTCCAATATAACTTTTCAGTTGAATCTTTTGCTGAGCATTGTTTTATGCATGCACAGCGCTGGACTGAAAAGAAAAAGTAGTGAACCATTTTCACTACCAGCAATATTAGTGGGCAACAAAACTGTGTGCTGATGGCAGGAACTTCGGATTATAGTTGAGTTCCATAGGTAGATAGGATTACATAGCCTGTTTCAATGCTATATATCCTATCTGCCCTAACCAATCCATTAGGCTAAATTAATATATTCCTGTTCAGGGACACAGGAAGTTAATAGGCGGGCTAACTCAGGAGTTACAAGCAGAAAATTGTCCTGCTAAACAGACATTTCACTTTGGTAGTATTTTGTGCCAATTAAATGTTATTTATGCATTATTCCAAATCTCTGAATCTGATTAAAAGATCACACTGGTCTTTACAAAGTTGCTTTAATTTTAATTTTTTATTGAGGTCACTGGTGATTCTAGCAAGACAGAAATTATTGCTAGGAGAAAGTGAGGTCTGCAGATGCTGGAGATCAGAGCTGAAAATGTGTTGCTGGAAAAGCGCAGCAGGTCAGGCAGCATCCAGGGAACAGGAGAATCGACGTTTCGGGCATAAGCCCTTCTTCAGGAATGAGGAAAGTGTGTCCAGCAGGCTAAGATAAAAGGTAGGGAGGAGGGACTTGGGGGAGGGGCGACGGAAATGCGATAGGTGGAAAGCGGTCAAGGTGAGGGTGATAGGTCAGACTGGGGTGGGGGCGGAGAGGTCAGGAAGAAGATTGCAGGTTAGGAAGGCGGTGCTGAGTTCGATGGATTTGACTGAGACAAGGTGGGGGGAGGGGAAATGAGGAAACTGGTGAAATCAGAGTTCATCCCTTGTGGTTAGAGGGTTCCTAGGTGGAAGATGAAATTATTGCTAATCCAATACAATCCTGAGAAGTCTGCATGCTGATGGATTTTCTCTTTGAGCTACTGCTGCTGTTATGATGGTCAAACTCAATTGATAGAGTGATAATGAGGATGGTATACAATGGGAATAGGTTTGACATCTAACTTCACTGTGTTTTTTCTTGCTGTTAATTCAAAATTTGTAGATATTTTTGGCTATTCCTAATTCCCTTGAGAAGTTGGTGATGAGCCACATTCTTCAATACAACTGAGTGGCTTATTAGACTATACCTCCGGGGCAGAGTTTTCTCTGGACCCACATTGGTATTGCTGTTGCCAGGTTGAATACGACCTTAATGTTCTCTTCAGCCATTCAAAACTTGTGTCCATGTATTGATCTGCAGCTTAACAGTTTTGTCAGAATCTGAACAGGAAATTAGTGAGCACCTAATGGTAAGGGGATATTACTTGATGATACAACTGATGACTTTTTGCAGTGTAAGATGTCTGGTAGGACTGCTATTGATTGGATTGGAGTTGGACTGTTCTTGTGCCCATGTTTCTGCTTGAGGGTAGTCTGTAGACATCTATTTAGTAGTTTTTTTTGTATATATTTTTTCAGTCTGAGCTTCCACCCATCATTCTTGTATTACTTGCCAAATCTCTGTGACTATTGCCAGATATTTGCTTATAAACTAATGGCACAAGAGTAACTGATATAACTTATTCCAATTTTCTCTCCTACTATGAGATTAGATCCCCTACAGCATGGAAACAGGCTCTTCAGCCCAACAAGTCCATACTGACCCTCTGAAGAGTAATCCACCCCAACCATTCCCCTGACTAATGTACCTAACACTATGGGCAATTTAGCATGGCCAACTCACCTAACCTGCACATCTTTGTGACTGTGGGATGAAACCAGAGCACCCGGAGGAAACCCATGCAGACACCGGGAGAATGTGCAAACTCCACACAGACAGTTGCCTGAGGCAGGAATTGAACCTGGGTTCTTGGTGCTGTGAGGCAGCAATGCTAGCCACTGAGTCACCGTGCTCCCCTCGCTGAGCCACCGTGCCGCCCCTATGCAGGAAGCAGTTAGTCTGTACTTCTGAGCTTCACCACAATTATGTCTCACTAACTTTGAGTTCTTTTTGAAGAAGTAATGAAGAGGATTGGTGAAGGCAGAGAGATGGACATGATCAATATGGTCTTCAGTAAGGTCTGCATGGTCAACTGATTAATGAAGTTAAATCAGATGGAACACAGGGAGAACTAGCCATTTGGATGCAGAACTGGCTTAAAAGTAGGAGACAGAGGATGGTGCTGGAAGGTTGCTTTTCAGACTGGAGACCTGAGACCAGTGGTGTGCCACAAGGATTGGTGCTGGGTCCAGTACTTTTTGTCATATACATAAATGGTTTGGATGTGAACATAGGAAGTATGGTGAGTAACTTCGCAGACGACACCAAAATTGGTGGTGTAGTGGGCAGCCTCAGAGTACAATGGGACCTTGATCAGATGGGCCGGTGAGCTGAGGAGTGGTAGATGGAGATTAATTTGGGTAAATGTGAGGTGCTGCATTTTGGAAGGCAAATCAGGGCAGGATGTAGTTCTGGGGAGGTAGGTTCCTGGGGAGTGTTGCTTAACAAAAATACCTTAGAAAGCAGGTTCATAGTTCCTTGAAAATAGAGGCACAGGTAAACAGAATAGTGAAGAATGTGTTTGTTGTGCTTGCCTTTATTGGCAGTGCATTGAGTGTAGGAGTTGGGAGGTCATGTTGCAGCTGTACAGAATATTTGTTAGGCCACGTTTAGAATACAGTCTTCAATTCTGGTTGCTCTGCTATAGGAAGAATGTTGTGAAACTTGAAATGATGCAATAAAGATTTACAAGGATATTGTCAGGGTTACCGGGTTTGAGCTTTCGGGAGAGGCTGAATAGGCTGGGGCTAATTTCCCTGGACCATCAGAGCCTGACAAGTGATCTTATAGAGGTTTATAAAATCATGAGGGGCATGGATAGCATGAACAGCCAAGGTCTTTCCCCTGGGGTAGTGGTGTCCAAAACTAGAGTGCATAGATTTGGGGTGAGAGAGGAAAGATTTGAAATGGACCTAAGGGGCAACTTTTTCATGCAGAGGGTGATGCATGTGTGGAATGAGCTGCCAAAGGAAGTGGAGGCTGGTACAATCACAACATGTGAAAGGCACCTGGATGGGTATATGAATAGGAAAGGTTTAGAGGAATATGGGCCAAATGGTGGCAAATGGAACTAGATTAATTTAGAATATCTGGTCAGCATGGATGAGGTGGATCGAAGAGTCTGGTTCCATGCTGTATGTCTCTAAGACTTTCTGACATGACTGGCAGTTGAAACCGACTTTGTGCAGTTACAGGTAACATCCTCGATTGTCACTCCATGTAATGATGGTGGGTCTTAATGTACTCAGAAAATTGCTTCAGCAGTTTATAAATTCCAATGCTCTAGCCTTTAAATATATAATTAGGACAGGTGACATAGCAAATCTATGTTTTACGATTTTCCAAGTGTTTGTTCCAGGCTGATTTTAGGCGATAGTGAAATCTTCATTTATGGCAAGTTCTTAAGTATGTTCTTTGTCACACGTTGTTTGGATAATCTGCAGGAGAATTGAGTTGTTGATAAGATATTATTTCTGTTTGAACTAAACCACTGCAATTCAGGAGCTAGGAACAGTTTTGAAAAACTAAATATTCAAATACTGACATTTTATAAGAATTTAATGTATGATTCAATATTTTGTGTCCTTGAGTCCTCATCTTTGAAGAGCTTCTAATGTAGTCAACAAAATCCTAAAACTTTGAATAGTAAAAACTACCACAGACTAATTTGATGCTAATTGACCTGCTTTTGGATGGAAGACCTTCAGTGGCTTATTGTGTTGCATCAGGATTCAGCCACAGGGAATTATTGGACTTTGTTGCCTTGTCAACATTTATCAGATCAGCCTCTCCACTGTCTTTAAAGCTAATATTTTGCCTCAAATGCTGCACTGCTTAATTATAAAATGCAATATTTCCAGATCACTGCTTATCACATACTGGAGGCTATCAATTAAAGAGAAGATAAAAATTGAGTTTCTAGATCACAGATCAGCTATCTGTGACCCATGGCAATGATTTCAACTATAGTGCATGTGCATCAGTTGAGAAGCTATCAACCATTTTTTTCCCATTGTTTACCCTATCCTAATTACAGCCAGTGTTACATTGTGTGTACTGACAGAAATGGTTCGGCAGCTAAAAGTATAGATTTTAGTGCAGATTGGACAGATTTAGATAAATGCTGCAGATAAATAACTGAAAGCAGGGAGTGAGGACTGTAATGTCAGATGCAGACCAGGTTCTGTGTATAATGTCACCTGAAGACTTTCAGCTAGTTTGCTACATTAGTTGCTACCTCTAGTCCTCAATTATGTTAGACCAGCTGCCTCATCATTCTGGCTTTCACAAAATGAACATAATTTATATTTTTTTAAAATCTTTCAGTGAGATTGGTAATGAGGTATGTATTTGTATTCCATCTTATGAGGTAAATTTTGGATTAATACTATCTGATCTGTAACTTCTTAAAAACGCCATAATATCCATTTTCACAGATGACAATATACTGCTGCCAAAATCCATCATTATAATTTCCGCTGGAGTATCTTATTGTATTATTATCCCTATACTCTTCAAACTGCTTCTAGCCAGATATTTATCCTGCTGCCTTTTAGAAGGGGCTAATCTACATAGTTGCAGCAAGTGCTATGCAAATACTCAGGGCCTGCTCCTAATTTATAATTCTTAGGGTTTTAAAAGTGGAATTTATTTTAAAACTGAATCCTGTAGTGTTCAAATGACCTGCTTACATCTTGATGAGCAAGGGGGTGAAAGGTTATTGGGGGCAGCTGGGAATGTGGCATTACAAGATCAGCCATGATTTATTGAATCGTGCATCTCAAGAGGCTGAGTGACCTACTTAATTATGTCTCCTAAAAAAGTGGCTCCTAATTGGTATGATCTTGTCATGTCATTTGTGACTCTCATTATTTTAAAACCTTGGATTGTGTTCCTCTTTCCAAAATTATTTTTGAGTTACTTTTTTTCTAATTTAGAATCCTAGGTTTTGAAATCATCCATGCAATATTTCTTCTGAATGTTTTCCTGTACATTACAATTTATTTAAAGGAGGTTGCTTAAAATGCACATAGTTTAATTTTGCAAAATCTCTATATTTTAGCAAAGCCTGATATGTCGGCTTTACGTACTGGAAACGTTTATAGTGCATTGCTAGTGAAGTTTTAGTATGTCCTGGCTGTGGGCAAGGTAAAATGGATCTTATTCAGCTAAATATGAATGACTAGTTGTAGATTAGAACAACTAAGTATTTTTGATCTTGAGGTACATCCTAGTATTTAATTAATTTTGGCAAGTTTGTGCAGTAATGTAGTAATTTATGAGTCTGCTACAAGTAGGACTACTTCATCATGTACACAATTCATATATCTTTTTTGAATATTACATTCATCCACATTTTGAAGTCCATATTAATTAATGTTTTTTAATTTTTTCAGTCTGTCATATACTTCTAATTTGCCACATTTTGTTGTTTTTGCAAAGTTTATATTAAATACCATTTTTAGTATCACTAGTGTATGGTACAGACATTAGACCAATGTCTGAAACTCTAGAAAGGTTTTGGTATTTTACTGTTGTCTTCTGTTCTCTGTTGAACAGTAATTTTGAACCCAGCGAGCTGACTTGAGATTAATTCCATGAATCATGAATTCCTACAAAACTCACATGAAATCACATCACCTATCTTTTGAAAATCCCATCAGTTTGTGTTCAGTGGATATCCAACATATGCTGGTTTAGTTGCCTCTTCAAAAAAAATCCAAATAGGTCAGTGAGGCATGATGGATTTATTTATAAATCCTTGTTAATTACTGCTTATAAGGTTATGCACTTTTTATGTGAAAACTGTTTCGTGGATGCAATGCAGTGGTGTCCCTGCTTTACTCTCATATGTTGAGAACTGAGTGAATGATGAATGATTTAATTATTGTCACATACAATGAAAAGTATTTTCAAGATATATGTGACAATATATTTTCAAAATATGTTTTTTCACCACAATCTGGTACTATTTTGACATACAATAAGGATAAAATGAAATCTCTTATTTAAGAGTTCATTTTCTGTTCAAAATGCGGTCTCAAGTACAGCTTCAGGGCTTCTGCAAGGTGTTCTGGTTCTCGAGGTGAGCCACTCCAGGAACAGCAACGACAGCATCAATGCCTCAGGAGACCCTGCCTCTGCTGCCACAGCTGTTTCATTGATACTGCTAAGAGTCCAGGCTGCTACTGCCACCAGGTGTCCCTGCTCTGGTCACCGCTACCGCCAAGAATCCAGGCTCTGGACCTACCTCCACCAGGATTCCCTGCTCTGGGCACTGCCACTTCCAAGAGCCCAAGCTGTGGGCCTACCTCTGTCAGGTCTCCATGCTCTGGGCCTCCTGCCACTGAGAACCAGGCTCAGGGCACCATCACTGCTGCCAGGAGTCCCTGTCCACACCACTGATGCTGCAGCCACTGCCATACCAAACACACTCTGCCCTCTAAGATGAAGAAGAAAGAAGGAAAAAAAAGACAAAAAATGTACATAGAGAAAACATTGCTGCTCGCCTGGAGTGAACAGACTCTGACAAGCCTGAACACTACCTGCCTTGCCAGTACCATCTTGGAAAAAGGGTCATTGTATCGATGTTTTTGATTTGCAATTTTATTTTAGTTCACAAATTAGCTGTGCAGTAACATTTTAAGAGATAAGAATTCCTCAAGGATGTGCCACTTTTAAGTGGTCACGGGCAAGGTTCCGATACCTAGGCATTTTTATTACCCTCAAGTTTGATCGGTTATTTTGGACTAACTTTGCTCACTTGCTTGACAATATTAGGCGGGATCTCCAGAGATGGGAGGATCTTCCAATTTCATAGTTGGGCCGAATGTCTCTCATTAAGATGAATGTTCTTCCTCGTTTGTTTTATCCCATGCGTATGCTCCCTTTTAATGTTTCCCAGGGCAACGCGGAAACTATCGGATGGTTTGGTTCCTTTTTCTGGCATTGTGGGTGGCCCCTCATCAAACTTACTAAATTGCAGTTACCTCAAGGATGAGGAGGAGTTGACTTGCCAAACATCAGGAGGTATCAGTTGAATTCCCTGCTGTTCTTAGTCTGCAATTGGGTAGGTAATGATCTGAACTCAATATGGCAGGATATCGAGGCAACATTCCCTCTTATTAACCTGTTGTTCGTGGATAAGATGAGGACAGTTATGGACCACTGCCGGAACTCCATTGGCATTAATTGGTCAAGGTATGGAGGGCGATGCGTCAGAGTGAGGGCTGCTTATCCAAGACTTCGCCACTTATGCTTTTAGTTTGCCAGGGTTCTGACCAGGGATGATGGACTCAGGGTTCAAACTATGGGCAGCGAGAGGAGTTTCTAGTTTGGGAGATTTGTTTAAGAGGGAGATTGTGATGTCTTTTGAGCAACTGAGCTGCAAATACGGGCTGCCCAGCAGAGATCTTTTCCTTTTTTTTCAGGTTAGCGCTTTCTCCAGAAGAAGACTACGCTTCTCACTAAGCCCGATGCAGAGAGCTGGTTGCTACGTTCCACAAGCACCCTTTCGGTTAGTGCCCTCTGTTGCCTGCTGGGTGGCAGGGCCTGCCAGAATATTAACCAGTTAAGAGTAGAGATCTCTTCTGAAACATGGGAGAGCATATGGGAGAATGCTGGAAAGATCTCAATCTGTAATAGGACATGTGCTACGCAGTTAAAAGGTCTGTACAGGGCTCACCTGGCACTGGACCGTCTGGCAAAGTTTAAAAAAGGAGCATCTCTAATCTGCCCCAAATGTAAAATAAGTGTAGGCACTCTTATCCATTGCTTCTGGACATGCCACAGTCTCCGTGTTTATTGGAGCGCTGTGGCGGGAGAGATAGGGAGGGTCTTGACGACTGAAGTTAAAGTAGACCCGATATCTATCTCTCCTCTTGGGTCTCTCAAATTTACCATCTTTAGATTGGCATGGGAAGAAACTATTTAATATTCTTGCATACGGAAGAATATTCTGATGAATTGGGTGTCTGAGAACTTGCTGGGATGGCAGAAATTAGTTATGGAGCACATTCCCTTGGATTCTTGTACAAACATGGTGCACCACACAACAGACCATTTTTATAAGACATGGCAGCCCTACTTGAGTTATTTGGATATAGATTTCTCAGTTATCTTAACCAGGGCATTTGTTTAACCAGGATGGTTTGTCGAGCCCTGGGCCCTGGAAGGGGGACCCCTGAGTTAATACGGGTATACAAAAAATGCTCCCATTCCTTTGTTTGGGAGCTTTGCGCCGAGAATAGCTGTTTTTGTATTTTGTCAGTTTTTTTGTGTTTTCTTTTAATTTTCTTTGTTTTTTTTATCTATTAGTTATTTACTTATTTATTGGTTTGCTTTGCACAGTGTTCAGGTTTGTTTTGTCTCCTAGGGTAGGTTAGTAGTTAGTAGACGGTAGTTGTATGGTAATTTGTTTTTTTCTCTTTATACTGGTATTTGTTTGTATTTTTCAATAATTTTATATATTTGTAAAGTTTTAAAAATTTGCTAATAAATATACTTACAAAAAAAGATAAGAATTCACTACTCTGTGCTCTCATCTCACTTCCAAGTGCAGGAAGACTGGTATGTGCAGGTATCTCAGTTGCTAAGTGCAAGTTGAGGTTACTAAAAAGGCAGCAGTAAATTTTCTTTTAATCTTTTAGTGAAAGAAGCTTAAAGGTGTGCTTATAATGTGGTCATAGCACTGGTTGAATAGCAATCACAAGTGATGACTCATTAAGAGTTAGGCCTGGAAATTGATAGAAAATGGGTAATTTGAACAGTTTAACATTTTGCCTCGCAGATTTGTTATGCAAGAACCACACTTTGTAAGCTCATTGGCAAACCACTCTATCGCAGCAGGTGCAAGGACTAGGAGAGAAGGGTAGAGGATGCAAAGAAGAAAATTTTACACAGTGGTAATTACCTCACTGCCCACAAGAATGGTGAATGCGGAAACAATCAATGGTTTCAAAACGAATTTGAATGGGCACTTGAAGCAAATAAATGTGCAGGGATTTGGGGATTGAGAAGGGGCGTCGGACTGGCTGGGATGTTTTATGAGAACTGGACTTGATCTGCCAAATGGGCTCCTTCTGTGCCTTTTATGAATCTATCACTGTAACTGTGCTGAACTTCTGCAAAATGTTTTCACATGGCTTTAGTGACTGAACAAAAGCTTGAAAATATGATTTACTTCTTTTCTATGGGTTTTACTTGAGTATTGAAAGTTTGTAGTCTCCATTGTTGACAGCAGTTTGATTCGTATGCAAATCAATGAAACCATCTGGCCTTAGCCAGCAGCCTTTGCAGACTTCTGAATGAGAGAAGAATCAGCCTCATCACATGAATCACTGTATTCCAAAGGTAGCATTCCCTCCTTTCGGGGAGACATTCAGTTCTTGTGATGTGCATGTTTTGTTGGTTGTGACTTTCTCTTTCCTGCTCCCTGTTGGCATTCACTCAGCTTCTTCATAGAATCATATTGTTAGTAACTCCAGACCACTTCACAGGGACATTCATGTTTTTCTTGAAAAGCTGATTGTTTACATTCCTGTTTAATATTTCATGTGGAAGAACTCCACTTGGTGATTGAGGAGGAATGCTAATCTCACCTTTTTATACTGTGGGATAATAGGAGTAGTGATTCCATCTGATATAATGTGGCTATGTCGAGGGAGGTGGTATTGCTGTAACTAGATGAGCCCAGAGCATCATCATCTTTGAAGGTAGTTATGGCCAAGTAAAAATCAGTGCTGATTGTGTACTCCACTGCCATGCACTTTCCTACTTAATTCTGTGTGATCCTTCTCCAGTTATCAGACTCAGTATGTGGCAGAAAATATACACAGTTGTGTCTTTTTAACAAACTTGTAGACCTATAGTTGATTGTTGTGGAATTTCCCATGTAACATAAACAGGGCTGATTCTTCAGCACTTTCTATAGACCTCCAGCATATTTTTAAATTCAGATCTCCAGCATCTGCAATTTTTTGCTTTTGTTAATATTTCACACTATACAGTTTTGTTATTTGTTTTATATGAATTTTAATAACTTGATTGATAGGTACATAGGTATTCATCTGTACATTGATAGATTTCAACAGTCATATGGCATGCAACTCTTGTAATATTTTCCCGATCCATCTTACTTCGCAGTTACTGGATATTTCCCTGTTGCAAAGTTTTTGATTATGACTTTGAGGCTTCACTTTTCACTGGTACTAGATTGTCATGGCATAGTTAACGTACACTTTGTGTGTGGTTGCAATTTGTAGTTAGAGTTTTCATTTGTTACAAAATCTTTGTCTTTTGCTATTGCAGACGGTTGTGTAAATATATAATATAAATATATAATTAATACATGTCTCTGAGTTGTATTATTGTCTAACTTAATGACTTTGCTGTTATATTGATGATATTTAGTTCAGAATTTGGAATCAGTACCCAGCATTATATGGTAAAACTCAATACCTTTCAGTCCAGTAGCAGACTCAGCGGCTTACAAAACAACTGAAGTGAAAACTTGTTCACTCCATCTGTTTTTGACTATAGTTTTTAATTCAATGTGAAAACAAATTAAATTCATAAACTATATTTGTTGTTCACCTTCATACAAAATGAGTAACTTGCCCAGTGACACCTGAATAATTTTAAAGGGATTTTTGTTTTTCAACTTCTTTAACTTATGTGACTCTTTTGTTTTACTCCTTGTTCTTTAACCTCTCTTGTGACCGGGTTTATTTATTTATATTCACATAATAGTTCACTGTATTTGGAAGGAGAGGGGGAGAAAGAGAGAAGTGCAGTGTGAGAATGACTTCATCTCTTAGCAATGTGGTCCCACAAAAGAATTGATGTATTTGTTTTGGGAGGGAATATGTTAAAATTAGATTCAGGGCATCAGCATGTTGCCACATCCAGCTGGTGGTCTTGAATTCAAATCAGGGGAGGGAATGATTTGCCTTCACACTAGGAAATTCTAAGCGAATTTGGATCTTATACTGTACCTTTGATGAAAAGTATGTAATTCCATCGTTGGTCACTTGATGCTGCTAAGTAAGTCTTTGAAATCAATTTGGTTTCCAGAATACATGACAATAGGGTTTACTTGAATTCAGGAGAAAGAGTTTACTTGAATGCAGTCCGTCTACCCAAATTGTGTAATGCGTTGTCCTATTATGTCCTATATTTATGTAAAAGTATTTTGCAGCTATTTATCCACTCGCTGCTATGTATTTGCCTATTGAATGTACTTTATGCTTATGTTTGCTCCATTACTCTTGCCATTTTAGCCTTACTGTTATTAGCCCCAGGCCTGTATATGAATCTGCTCCATCATTTAATAAGATTGTGTCTGATCTAATTGTAAAGTCAAATCCACATTCCTGCCTGTCCGTTTGCTTCACAAGAATTTTTACCTCTGCCTTAAAAACACTTAATGAGGTGGAAGCAGAGTCCTTGTGTGGAATAGAGTTCTAAAATCTCATTACTCTCTGAGAATTCTTTGTTTCTTCTTTGTTTTAAATAAGTGACACTGGATTTTTAAACAGAGACCACCAGTACTAGATTTTCCCGCAAGAGCAAATGTCCTCTCTGCATCTACCCTGTCAAGGCCCTTCAGGGTCCTGTACGTATCAATCAAGTATAGACGAGAGAATTTGTTTTTTGTTTTGCAGAGGGGAGAAAGAGGCTCAGCATGAAGTGGAAGAAGCAATTGTGCTTTATAGAAGTTCACCTATTATTGCCTTGTTGTGAAATGTCATTAAAGGCACAGCAGTTTAGATATTTGCGTTGTTTGTATCCTGTATTTTGTCTAAATTTTAAGGAAAATCCAACAATACCAATTGTCCCTCACTTGAGTTTGTATCTTAGTTTCGTATGAACATCAGTTTGTTTAGTTTGCTGTAACTGAGCTCTGAATGTTATTGAAGGCTGGCAAGCTTCTTTGTTTTGTTCTAACTAGCAGTTTCAGTTTCAAAAATACTACTAACCACCACTAACTACTGTTAACTTCAGTTATGTGTACCAGCCCTCTCGAAGGCACCTTTTAGAAAGATGCATAAATCTCGCAGACACAGCTGCTAATAATTCTTTAAATGGGGGAGGACATTTTTTCTTTTGTTCACTTATGGGATGTGAGCTTTGTTAGCTTGGCTAACATTTATTGCTCATCCCTAATTGCTCTTGAGAAGGTGATGGTGAGTTGCCCTCTTGAATTGCTGCAGTGAAAATGGGGAGGCAATGGTCCAGTGGTATTATTGCTGGACTATTAATCCAGAGACCCAGATAATGTTCTAGGGACCCAGGTTTTAATCCTGCTGTGGAAGATGGTGAAATTTTAATTCAATGTTTTTAAAAATGGAATTAAGTCTAATGCTGACCATTAATCCTTAGTTGATTGTCAGAAAAGCCCATCTGTATCACTAATGTCCTGTTGGGAAGGAAACGGCCATCCTTACCTGGTCTGGCTTACATGTAACTCCAGACCCACAATCTGGTCAGCTCTTAACTGCCCTCTGGGACTGTTTGGTGTGGGCAATAAATGCTGGCCTAGCTAGTGGCACCCTCACCCCCTGAATGAATTAAAAAAAAAGGGAAGGTAAGGCCCAGTCGTATTATCACTAGACTATTAATCCAGAGACCCAGGTAATATTCTGGGAACCCAGGTTCAAATGCTGCTGTGACAAATGGTAGAATCTGAATACAATAAAAATCTGGAATTAAGATTCTAATGATCGTTTGAAAAATTCATCTCGTTTACTAGTGCCCTCTTTAGGGAAGGAAACCATCATCCTTACATGGTCTAGTCTGGTCTGTATGTGATTCCAAAACCACAGCAATGTAGTTGTCTTTTAACTACTCTCTGAAAGGGTAATAAATGCTGGCCAGTGATACCCATATCCTGTGAATGAATTAAAAAATAAGTCCATATGCTCTAGATAAATCCACAGTGCTGTTAGGGAGGAATTTCCGGGATTTTGACGCAGTGACCGTGAAGGAACGGTGATATGTTTCCAAGTCTGTATGGTGTGCAATTTGGAGAGAAGCTTGCAGATGACTGTGTTCCATATCTGCTGCTCTGGTCCTTCTAGATGGAAGTGGTTTGGAAGGTGCTGCACATTTATGGCTAAACAAGTTCAGTTTCTGGCCAATGGTAACTCCCAGGATGTTTTTAGTGGAAGATTTAGTTGTAACATCGTTGAATGTCAAAGGGTAGTTGTTAGATTCTGTCATCAGAGATGGTCATTACCCGGCATTGCGTGATGTGAATGTTACTTGTCACCTGTCAGTTCAAGCCTTTGGGGGGAGCAATGGGTGGGGGAGGATAGTGCAGGGATGAAGTACAAGTCTGTGGGATCTTCATGAGGAAGATTGTTATTGCAAAGGAAGGGAGGCAGGGGATTCTCCTCAGTTGAATCAGGAGGTAAAAAGGAAAAACAAAGTTTTTGTGCTGCGATCTATTCGACCACAAGACGTGTCATCCCGAGTACCAGTAGAATTGACTGCAATATGACATTTTAAGAGGAAATGATGAGTATTTGGAAAAGAAAGATTAGATGATAAATTGATCTGAAAGGAGTTACAGGTAAAGGCAAATTCCCAATTGTCCCAGGGGACCGTTGGACTGCCCTCTCATTATAAAGAGACCACTGGTAGTGGTTTACCCTGAGGATCACCATGCCTCAGGCGAGGGGAAAGATTGAGAATGTGTCTCTTTCATGGTCACCTCAGCTGGTGTGGGAATTGAACCCATATTGTTGGCATCACTCTGCATTGCAAACAAACCATTTAATTAAGCAAGTGCAGGTTGCGTCTCTCACACCCTCACGCTGCCTGGGTCCACACCGGAATCCATAGAAATGGGCAGAGAGATGAACCCTGTTGAAAATTGCATGATGTGCAGAGCTTGATCATGACTAACAGAAAACCAATTTGGCTGTTTCAGCATATGCAGTATGGATGGGGAGTTTCTCTGGACACATCAGCCATAATGCAATAACATGACAGCAAAAATATTTCTCTAGCCTCCAACACTGCATGATTGTTGGAGAAAATTATCTGAAAAAAGGTTAGAGGATGAAGTTTAAAAAGCCTTATTCATTTTGCATGATGTTCTTTTTAAAGCTCAAGCTGTTCGAGTGAATGTGTGCAGTCGTGAGAACAAAATAGGGACTTCAAGTAGAATGAATTGCATTGACAGATGCTTATTATTGATGCTATGTGGCTATTTCAGTTTGTGGAGATAGGAGTGATTAGGTTAGATGACCAAAAGCATGGTTAAAGTGTTAAATTGTTAAGGAATTTCTTAGAGAAGGAAAGCATGGTAGTAGGGCTTAGGGAAGGAGGTCCGGAGATTAGGTCACAAGTAACAGAAGGCAGTGGCACTGCTGCTAGAGCAGTTAAAATTTACCATGTCCAAGTGACTAGGATTAGAAGATTGCAGACTGGAGGGCTGTGGAGGTGGAGGAAGTTTAGAGGGACGGGTGAGTACATGAAGGCATTTGGAATGAGGATAAAAATTTAACAATCAAGAAGCTTGCTCAACCAGGAGCCAGTGTAGGCCAGCAAGCACAGGCGAGATAGTGGAACATGACTTTGCTGCCCATTTTGAATGGCATCATCTTTGGAGGTGTAAAGACAACCTTTTTTGGAATATGGACTTAAATGGGAAAAGGTGCTGCTTTAACCTAAGGAAGCTGTGTAAGAAGATGTTTGCAGTTTTAAAAACAAGTTATTGGAATACTTTACAGAGAAAACTAAGAAGTGCAGATGATGGAAGTCAGAAGGAGCTGGAGAAACTCAGCAGGTCTGCCAATATAAATGGAGAAAAAGCAGAATCAACATTTTGGGTCCAGTGACCCTTCAGGACTTATCCTGAATAGTGTTGAACTTTGTGCAGTAATCAGAGAACATCTCAACTTTCTTTCTCAATGTTTAAGGAAAAAAATCATTGATGTAACAGTTAAAGAAAGTTGGGCCTAGGATAAAATCTCTACAGACACTCCTCAGGATGTCCTGGAGCTAGAATGATTAACCTCCAATAATTACAACCATCTTCATCTGCCAGATATGATACCAGCCAGTAATTGTTTCTCCTGATCCCCATTGATTCGAGCTATGCTGTGGCTCCTTGATGCTGTACTCTGTTAGATGATGTCAGTGGCAGTTGCTATCACCTCTCCTCTGGAAGTTGGCTCTTTTGTCCATGTTTGGACAAAGACTTTAATATAGTCAGGTTCATTTGAGTGACTCTGTCAAAATCCAAACTGAGCATCAATGTGCAGATTATTGCTAAGCAAGTGCCACCTGATAGTACTGTTGAAACTAATGGGGTGGTAATTGGCATGGTTAGATTGTCTCCTGCTTTTTGTGCACAGGACATACTTATGCAATTTTCCACATGGCTTGAGGGTTATGTCAATGTTATACTGTACAGGAACAGCTTGGCTAGGGGCACAGTGATGTGATGTATCTGTTCAATTCACCAGGACTTTGAAGAGCTTTGGAAAGTCTTGCTGAAATTCTCTCATGCCTTCATTCTGAATTACTGTCGCACTCTTTCTATGAGACTTGGACAAATACATGCATTTCTGCTCAACCATGAAACATTCTGGTTCCTCAGCATATATACTATTTCACTGACATTTTGTCCTCTGAGATTAAGCTACCTAGTCATTTCCATCCACCTGATGACCTGTGCCCCTTGGATCATGCACTTTGTAGTCAGACTTTTTCAGACAGCATGGCAGGCTGTCTGCCAGTACTGAAGCAGTTGGCCCTGTGTCAAGTTTAAATTCTGCTTCAAAGACATGTCTTTAATTTGATGTAGCAAAGGTTTTGATTCTTTGACCTCTTTGGTAAAGGTTGCCTTCATCATCTTATTTTATATCTTTAGCTTGTTGAACTTCCTGCTTTGTTACATGATTTCCATTTTTCTAGAAATCTTTCTTTTGCAAAAACTGTAGCGAATAACTCACCTCCTGACTCTCCAATCTGCAAGGCACAAGTCAGGAGTGTGATAAAATACTCCCCACTTGTCTGGATGTGTGCAGCTCCAACAATACTCACAAAGCTTGGCACCATCCAGGACAAAGCAGCCCGCTTGTTTTGTGCCACATCCACTCCCACCAGTGACGCTCAGTAGCAGCAGGGTGTACCATCTACAAGATGCACTGGAAAAATTCACCAGACATCCTCAGACAGCACCTGTCAAACTTATGACAACTTCCATCTAGAAGGACAAGGGCAGCAGATATGGGGGGACATAACCACTTGCAAGTTCCCCTCCAAGCCACTCATATTTCAAGTCCATCACCAATCCTTCACTGTCACTGGGTCAAAATGTTGGAATTCCCTCACTAAGGGCAGTGTGGAACAACCCATAGCAGGCGGACTGGCATGGTTCAAGAAGACAGCTCACCACCACCTTCTCAGTTAGGGATGGCCAATAAATGATGGGCAGCCAGTGATGCCGACATCCCCTTTTTAAATGTTTTTGTTGGTAATAGGGTGGGAAATCAGTTTTCTGTTGATTTGCAATATTTTCCAACATGATCCAACTGGCCACACTTTTGTGTACTAAATTGGGGAAAGGCTAACTACAGCAATATTATGCAGGAACTGAGGTATGTAGAATTGTGGTGGGGAGGGGTTGCTGTGGCGGGGGGGGGTTAAGACCATAAGACATAGGAGTGGAAGTAAGGCCATTCGGCCCATCGAATCCACTCCGCCATTCAATCATGGCTGATGGGCATTTCAACTCCACTTACCCGCATTCTCCCCGTAGCCCTTAATTCCTTGTGACTTCAAGAATTTATCAATCTCTGCCTTGAAGACATTTAGTGTCCTGGCCTCCACTGCACTCTGCGGCAATGAATTCCACAGGCCTACCACTCTCTGGCTGAAGAAATGTCTCCGCATTTCTGTTCTGAATTTACCCCCTCTAATTCTAAGGCTGTGTCCACGGGTTCTAGTCTCCTCGCCTAACGGAAACAATTTCGTTGTGGTTCTGTTCGCCGAGCTGCAAGTTTTTGTTGCAAACGTTTCGTCCCCTGGCTAGGCGACATCATCAGTGCTTGGGAGCCTCCTGCAAAGCGCTTCTTTGATGTTTCCTCCGGTGTTTATAGTGGTCTGTCCCTGCCGCTTCCGGTTGTCAGTTTCAGCTGTCTGCTGTAGTGGTTGGTATATTGGGTCCAGGTCGATGTGTTTGTTGATGGAGTTTGTGGATGAATGCCATGCCTCTAGGAATTTCCTGGCTGTTCTTTGTTTGGCTTGCCCTATGATAGTAGTGTTGTCCCAGTCGAATTCATGTTGCTTGTTGTCTGTGTGACTGGGACAACACTACTATCATAGGGCAAGCCAAACAAAGAACAGCCAGGGAATTCCTAGAGGCAAGGCATTCACCCACAAACTCCATCAACAAAAACATCGACCTGGACCCAATATACCGGCCACTACAGCGGACAGCTGAAACTGACAACCGGAAGCGGCAGGGACAGACCACTATAAACACCGGAGGAAACACCACAGAAGCGCTTCGCAGAAGGCTCCCAAGCACTGATGATGTCGCCTAGCCAGGGGACGAAACGTTTGCAACAAAAACTTCCAGCTCGGCGAACAGAACCACAACAACGAGCACCCGAGCTACAAATCTTCACACAAACTTGGAAACAATTTCCTAGCGTCCACCCTTTGTTTGAGGGTACATCCATATCTGTCATTCGGGAATCTTTTTTAAAGGAAAATGGATTCGAGTTCAGTCAAAAAGAAAAAGGAGACAAATGTAAGGTTTAGGAAACTGAAGATAGAGCCCTTGAAGAATGCAAAGATTGCAGGAAAACCACAAACAAAGGTTTAGGAAGGCCATGAGATGACTTTGGTAAACAGGATAAGGAAAATCCCAAGGTGTTTTATACATGTTTAAGGAGCAAGAGGATAGCAAGGGAAAGGTAGTGCCAGTCAATGACAAAGGAGGGAATTTATGCTTGGAGCCACAGGTAGTAGGTGAGATCCTCAACGAATACTTTAAATTGGTATTCGCAAAAGAGAAGGCAATGATGGATGGTGAGTCTCAGGTAAGGTATATTGATTATTCTAAGGCATGTTGATATAAAAAAAAGGAGATAGTGTTGGGCATGAAGGTAGATCTGATGGGAACTATCCCAAAATGCTGAGGGAGGCCAGTGAGGAAATTACAGGGTCCTTATATGAAATTTGTGTATCCTGTTTAGTCACAGAGAAAATCATAGAGGGTTGGAAATTTGCCAATGTTGTTCCTTTGTTTAAGAAGTGCAATGGGGATAATCTGGGAAATTACAAGCCAGTGAACTTTAATCAGTGTTGGGAAATTATTGGAGAAGGTTCTTAGGATTTACTCACATTTAGCAATAGATAGCATGGTTTTGTGCAGGGAAGGTTGTGTCTCACAAAGTTAATTGAGTTTTTTGAGGAAGTGACAAAAATGATTGAGGGCAGGCTGCTGATGTTGTCTATCTGGACTTTAGCAAGGCCTTTGACAAGGTTTCTCATGGCACGCTTTTACTGAAGGTGAAGTCATATGGGATCCATGGTGAGCTATGGTAAGATAAATACAGAATTGGCTTGGTCATAGAAGACAGAGGTTATTTTTCCTACAGGAGATCTGTGACCAGTAGTGATCTGTAGGGACGGGTGCTGGGACTCTGTTGTTTGTAATGTATATAAATGACTTGGAGGAGAATGTTGGTGGCCTGATAAGTAAGTTTGTATATAACACAAAGATTGGGGAATGTGTCGATAATGAGGATTGCCAGAGGATACATCAGGATGTAAATAGGCTGAAAGAGCAGATGGAGTTTAATATGAGGTGATGTATTTTAGAAAATCTAATGCAAGGGGAACATTATATAGTAAATGCTCGAAACCTTTAGTAGCATCAAAGTGCACTACGGGCAATTTAGCATGGCCAATTCACCTGACCTGCACATCTTTGGACTGTGGGAGGAAACTGGAGCACCTCGAGGAAACCCACGCAGCCACGCAGAGATTGTGCAAACTCCACAAACAGTTGCCAGAGCCGGGAATTGAACCCAGGTCTCCGGCGCTGTGAGGCAGCAGTGCTAACCACTGTGCCACCCATGCCGCCCCAAGGACAACTTGATAGAGATTTACAAAATTATGAGTAGCATCAATAGAATTGATAGTTGGAATCTTTTTCGCAGGGTAGAAATATCAGTTGCTAGGGAACATAGGTTCAAGGGAAAAGAGGGTAAGTTTAAGGGAGATGTAGGTGACCCAGAGGCCTCTTTTTACACGGAGGGTGGTAAGTGCTTGGAGTGCGCTAACCGAGGAGGTGGTGGAAGTGGATACAATAGATTAAGTGACATCTTGACAGATACATGAACAGATAGGGAATAGAGGAACATGGATAGCTTAGAGGCAAAGGTTTTAGTTTGGAAAGGCATCATGTGTTGGCACAGTCTGGGGTGGCCGAAGGGCCTCTTCCTGTGTGGTACAGTTCTTTGTGCTACTCAGCTGCCCCTTTCTGGACATTGTTGCACTGGTGCTGTATCTTGTCCAATCAAATAGGCCAATAATGTTGATTCCTGTCCTTTGTGCATTTTGGTGAGCTTTCAGGTGTGTGATTCCATCATATTTGGCCCTTTCCATCTGAGCATGTCAGATGACTTCACAATGTTTCCTTGTGACACTGATTATTTTGAGCCCTGATTTCCACCTGCATCATTAATTGATTTTGCTTTCCCAATGTTAAATCCTGCTTGGATTGAAAAATGCCTGACCGTTTTACATCCCTCACACCAACTACTGTATAGTCTCTAATTAATTCATCCTTCAAGGCTCCGTTCCTGATGAAGGGTTTATGGCGGAAATGTCGGCTCTCCTACTCCTTGGATGCTGCCTGACCTGCTGTGCTTTTCCAGTGTCACACATTTTGACTCCATAGCAGTAGTACCCTGCTAGATAATATTCCATCCAAAGCTTTGTATTGATTCTCCAAAATGCTGAGATTGCTGATTAAATCTCAAACACACTAACTAAATTTCTTTGGGGTTGAAGTATGGGTTTAATGCTTTCATAATGCATCACACTCTGTTGTGCTTTCACCCATACTTCCCACTTATAGCTTCATTATGCATCTTTCACACAGAGGTTGAGGTAATGGCGAGGTCCATTTCTATGGGCTGTCATTTCTGGCTAACCTGGGTAAATACGCCTTTTTTTCTTACTATTGACGTGCTCTTGGCCTGTGTTTTATTCCTCTCCAGAATATTGCCAGTTCATGGCTTAGGTATAAAGTCTTGTAAGCCCTATAATCAAAGTCCTCCGAGACATATACCCAGCGGTTGGAGTCGTCTCCTTTTGCTTTCTGTTTCTCAAAATTCTCCAAAGTCCCAGTCTGCCTTCAGAGTCTTCTAATTTTTTTTTCCCTTTAATCATACATTAAAAGTCCTCTGAAATCCTATCCTCCCTTTCGAGTTTTGCCTATTCTCTTGACTCTATTTCATCTTCAGGTTCTGGTTCTGGAGATTTAGTTTTCCCTCGAGCCACTGTGCTTTATACTGTGCATTTAAATCAATACTGATTCCTGAGCATTGAGAGAGAATTTGGTGTGTATTTGGCTGTGGGTGTCTGCACACACACTGTCCCTGAGGCTGCTTGCTTCTTATTACAAATAAGGCTCTTCAACTACTTATTTTCTGTAAAACTCCTTTGTTTACATCGATTTAGGTTATCAAATACAGTTTTCAAATGTAGTGTCTAAGATCTCTCTCCTCCTGTTCATTTCAGACCAGAACCAGCTCTCTCTTGCTGATGGGAGAAAGTGAGGACTGCAAATGCTGGAGATCAGAGCTGAAAAATGTGTTGCTGGAAAAGCGCAGCAGGTCAGGCAGCAGGAGAATCAACGTTTCGGGCATAAGCCCTTCTTCAGGAACCTGAAGAAGGGCTTATTGCTAAAACGTCGATTCTCCTGCTCCTTGGATGCTGCCTGACCTGCTGCGCTTATCCAGCAACACATTTTTCAGCTCTCGCTAATGTCAGAGTTATGTGATCAGTTACATCATCATTATGTTCAAGAAATTTTGTTATGGCACATTAAGTTCCATAATCCTAACATTTCCCCCACATATCTCCAAGGAATAAAGATTCCAATTGAAAGTAATATACTCCAGGCCACTTATTTATCAATATTGTAATCAAAGGCTGCTGAGTGATGGTTTCTTTTTTTAAAAAAAAGGCTTGTTTCAGAAATCAATCCTCAAACAATGGATAAAATGCCTTGTGGCCAAAATAGTAGTTGACTTATTTAGTCACTCTACATCAATGGTATGATTACGTGTGATTATTACTCAGCATAATAACCCTAACTGTATCCACTAACTCACTCTGAACAATGCTACAGGATATCTGTGCATACAGATGTGTCCACTCAGCTGCATTTAATATTTAATATACTTAGCATTTTCATTAAAAATGTTTGTCTTGAAATGGTTCTGGCAGATTCATTTAGACCAAGATTCAGGTTTACTGACTATTACACTGTTTGGTAGCTATTGCTTCAGTCGTCAGTCATTTGGATCTCTGCTGGAGCAGAGATTTTTCCGAAGGTCGATGTCTTGAATCCTGTAAAGGAAACTGGAACCCGTTTGCCATGTCCGTGACCATTCTAGTGCATTGCTTTGCACCTCTGCCCTTGGCAGTAATTTGAGTTTAAACCAAACTGTTTGTTACCTTGAGTGCCACATTTGACCCCAAGGCATGTTTCCAGCAACGGGTTTGAGCCAGACTAGGTTGAAAGCGTTATTCAGTCCCTACTTTCTGTCAGCATTTAATGTCTGCCAACAATAATAACACAGTTGTGAAAAGATCATTGTTACACCTTTTTATTTTAAGATCTCTGGTCTCAAGGCCATTTGGTTACAACCCTTGTGATTGACAGTGGAAAATGACATTATATTTGGACTAGTATCTGAAAATTAGCCTCGTCTACATTGTCAAAGCTGTTCCCAGCGTGGTAGTCATTTCCTTTTTGACAATGTGCCAAAGTGGGAAATGACCTCATAATTGAGAAGCAAAGCACCATCCTGTCATGACATGAGTCTTTTACTCCTTCTCTCATGACACTATTTTCAGAAAGTACAGTAATGCAATAAACATATGGCAAATTAAAATTTGGAAAATGCATTCATAAACCAAACTATTTTTTTCCTTTTCCACTTGTGTTTGAAACCTAGTGATTTCCACAATAAGTAATTCAAAAAGTATTCATCTAACTATGTATTCAAATGTGGTCAGAAATGGTTTTGCAAGAATAGAGTTTCAGTGGCAGAAAATCAAAGTTAAATTGTTTGCAGCTGTATTTAGCTATGCCAGAGTAAAACCTGGTCTACCTTCCAGAAGACCAAGAAGGTTCAGCTTTTTGGACTGCATCTGTTCAAGTTAAGGTTGCTTTTAAATTTGGTAGTCGCACTCTCTCAGAGTCGCTTAGTCAGAGATGTGGAGCAGAATTGTGATGTTTACCTGCTAATCCGGTTGCTGCTTTAAGATTTTGCACAAGTACTTGCTGCAGGAAAGTAGTCAAAACAGGAAAACCCAAACATCTATGGCTTTTTGTAAATTGTCAATCTGAGCAATTGCAACTGCATGTGAATTTTTATTTCCATGACCAAAGAATGCATTGTGAAATAGAGTCTTGGTAGCGGTCAGTGAATCATTTTAGTTTTAAATGTTCATTTTAATTGCCAATTTTTGAAAGATTGATTCCATCTTGAATATTTAATATTCACTTGAATATCTCGGTAGGAACTGGCTTAGTTATAGGAGATAAAATCAGTTACTGCAGATGCTAGAAACCAGATTCTGGATTAGTGATGCTGGAAAAGCACAGTAGTTCAGGCAGCATCTGAGGAGCAGCAAAATCGACATTTCGGGCAAAAGCCCTTCATCAGGAATAAAGGCAGAGTGCCTGAAGGGTGGAGAGATAAGCTAGAGGAGGGTAGGGGTGGGGAGAAAGTAGCATAGAGTACAATAGGTGAGTGGGGGAGGGGATGAAGGTGATAGGTCAGGGAGGAGGGTGGAGTGGATAGGTGGAAAAGAAGATAGGCAGGTAGGACAAGTCATGGGGACAGTGCTGAGCTGGAAGTTTGGAACTAGGATGAGGTGGGGGAAGGGGAAATGAGGAAACTGGTGAAGTCCACATTGATACCCTGGGGTTGAAGTGTTCCGAGGCGGAAGATGAGGCGTTCTTCCTCCAGGCGTCTGATGGTGAGGGAGCGGCGGTGAAGGAGGCCCAGGACCTCCATGTCTTCGGCAGAGTGGGAGGGGGAGTTGAAATGTTGGGCCACAGGACGGTGTGGTTGATTGGTGCGGGTGTCCCGGAGATGTTCCCTAAAGCGCTCTGCTAGGAGGCGTCCAGTCTCCCCAATGTAGAGGAGACTGCATCGGGAGCAACAGATACAATAAATGATATTGGTGGATGTGCAGGTAAAACTTTGGATGTGGAAGGCTCCTTTAGGGCCTTGGATGGAGGTGAGGGAGGAGGTGTGGGTGCAGATTTTGCAATTCCTGCGGTGGCAGGGGAAGGTGGATTGTTGGGGGGCGTGACCTGACCAGGTAGTCACGGAGGGAACGGTCTTTGCGGAAGGCGAAAAGGGGTGGGGAGGGAAATATATCCCTGGTGGTGGGGTCTTTTTGCAGGTGGCAGATGATTTGGTTTATGCGAAGGTTGGTAGGGTGGAAGGTGAGCACCAGGGGCGTTCTGTCCTTGTTACGGTTGGAGGGGTGGGGTCTGAGTGTGGAGGTGCAGGATGTGGATGAGATGCATTGGAGGGCATCTTTAACTACGTGGAAAGGTAAATTGCTGTCTCTGAAGAAGGAGGCCATCTGGTGTGTTCTGTGGTAGAACTGGTCCTCCTGGGAGCAGATGCGGCGGAGGAATTGGGAATACGGGATGGCATTTTTGCAGGAGTTAGGGTGGAAGAGGTGTAATCCAGGTAGCTGTGGGAGTCGGTGGGTTTGTAAAAAACAAATGTCTGTGTCAAGTCGGTCGTCATTAATGGAGATGGAGAGGTCCAGGAAGGGAAGGGAGGTGTCAGAGATGGTCCAGGTAAATTTAAGATCAGGGTGGAATGTGTTGGTGAAGTTGATGAATTGCTCAACCTCCTCGTGAGAGCATGAGGTGGCGCCAATGCAGTCATCAATGTAGTGGAGGAAGAGGTGGGGAGTGGTGCCGGTGTAATTACGGAAGATGGACTGTTCTACGTAGCCAACAAAGAGCTGAAAATGTGTTGCTGGAAAAGCGCTGCAGGTCAGGCAGCATCCAAGGAGCAGGTGAATCGACGTTTCGGGCATGAGCCCTTCAGGAATGAGGAAAGTGTGCCAAGCAGGCTAAGATAAAAGGTAGGGAGGAAGGACTTGGGGGAGGGGCGTTGGAAATGCGATAGGTGGAAGGAGGTTAAGGTGAGGGTGATAGGCCGGAGAGGGGGTGGGGGCTGAGAGGTCAGGAAGAAGATTGCAGGTTAGGAAGGTGGTGCTGAGTTCGAGGGTTGGGACTGAGACAAGGTAGGGGGAGGGGAAATGACGAAACTGGAGAAATCTGAGTTCATCCTTTGTGGTTGGACGGTTCCTAGGCGGAAGATGAGGCGCTCTTCCTCCAGCCGTCATGTTGCTAGGGTCTGGCGATGGAGGAGTCCAAGGACTTGCATGTCATTGGTGGAGTGGGAGGGGGAGTTGAAGTGTTGAGCCACGGGATGGTTGGGTTGGTTGGTCCGGGTGTCCTAGGGGTGTTCTCTGAAACGTTCCGCAAGTAGGCGGCCTGTCTCCCCAATATGACAGGCCGCCTACTTGCGGAACGTTTCAGAGAACACCTCTGGGACACCCGGACCAACCAACCCAACCACCCCGTGGCTCAACACTTCAACTCCCCCTCACATTCCACCAAGGACATGCAGGTCCTTGGACTCCTCCATCGCCAGACCCTAGCAACACGACGGCTGGAGGAAGAGCGCCTCATCTTCCGCCTAGGAACCCTCCAACCACAAGGGATGAACTCAGATTTCTCCAGTTTCGTCATTTCCCCTCCCCCCACCTTGTCTCAGTCCCAACCCTCAAACTCAGCACCACCTTCCTAATCTGCAATCTTCCTGACCTGTCCGCCCCCACCCCCACTCCGGTCTATCACCCTCACCTTATCACCCTCACCTTAACCTCCTTCCATCTATCGCATTTCCAACGCCCCTCCCCCAAGTCCCTCCTCCCTACCTTTTATCTTAGCCTGCTCGGCACACTCTTTCCTCATTCCTGAAGAAGGGCTCATGCCCGAAACGTCGATTCTCCTGCTCCTTGGATGCTGCCTGACCTGCTGCGCTTTTCCAGCAACACATTTTCAGCTCTGATCTCCAGCATCTGCATTCCTCACTTTCTCGTAGCCAACAAAGAGACAGGCATAGCTGGGGCTGATACAGGTGTGTATGGCTACCGGTTTGGTCTGGAGAAAGTGGGAGGATTTGAAGGAGAAATTGTTAAGGGTGAGGACCAGTTCGGCCAAACAAATGAGAGTGTCGGTGGAAGGGTACTGTTGGGGATGTTGGGAGAGGAAGAAACTGAGGGCTTGGAGGCCCTGGTCATGGCAGATGGAGTTGTAGAGGGATTGGATATCCATGGTGAAGATGAGGCGTTGGGGGCTGGGGAAACGGAAGTCTTGTAGGCGGTAGAGGGTGTGGGTGGTGTCTCGAACGTATGTGGGGACTGGGGGGATAGGACAGTGTAGAGGTAGGTAGAAATGAGTTCAGGGGGCAGTCGCATGCTGAAACAATGGGTCAGCCAGCGTGGTCAGGCTTGTGGATCTTGGGAAGGAGGTAGAACCAGGCAGTGCGGGGTTCCCGGACTGTGAGGTTGGAAGCTGTGGGTGGGAGATCTCCCTGAGGTGATGAGGTTCTGTATCGTCTGAGAGATGATGGATTGGTGAATGGGGGGGTGGGGTCATGGTTGAGGAGGGGGGTAGGAAGTGGTGTCCTCGAGTTGGCGTCTGGCTTCAGTGGTGTAGAGGTCAGTGTGCCAGACTACCACTGCGCCTCCTTTACCTGCTGGCTTAATGGTGAGGTTGGGATTGGAGCAGGTGAAAGGTAGCAGTGGAAGGATGCTTTTCTCAATAGAAGGTTGTGATAGTGGTCTTCCACAGGAATCAGTGCTGGGGCCTCTGATGTTCATGGTCTACATAAATGATCTGGAGAAAAACATGGCTGGTCTAATTAGTAAGTTTGCAGACAATGCAAAGATTGGTGGAGGTGTGCTAGTGAGGAGGGTTGTCAAAGATACAGCAGGATTATAGATCAGTTGGAGGCATGGGCAGAAGAATGG